>NW_026852971.1:0-29256 GCF_026571515.1 Ruditapes philippinarum
ATGCTTGTTTTCCAATTAATAATATATTATTTGTATTGTGATTCAAAATGTTACATGCTGAAAAAGCGAAATAAAATATATTTAAACTAATCCTAATTCTTTGCTAAAATTTAAGATTTAAAGCAGAATTTTTTTTTATTCAAAAAAAAACTTTTAGAAACATATATTACGAATTAGAAAATAGCCATTACCAATTTATGATGCTACATTTGAAATGGGTATTGTAAAGTACAACTGAATCTTTAATTCTGACCCCTTTATTTCTGTATTGCCTGTTACGGAGTCTGGTCTTTTCGTGCACATTTTTTGGTAAATTATGTAGATAAAACAGTTGGTACACTATTCATAATTGTGAAAAGATTAATTTCATTCCTAAATGATACGCGTTGTTGTAAATATTCGCATTCTTTCATGTTGAAGATAAATTGACCCGTGTCACGACAAAACCAACATAACGGGTTTGCGACCAGCATGGATCCAGACCAGCCTGCGCATCCGCGCAGTCTGATCAGGATCCATGCTGTTCGCTATCAGTTCCTTTACTTGTTATAGGGCCTGTAAGCGAATAGCATGGATTCTGATCAGACTGCGCGGATGCGCAGGCTGGTCTGGATCCATGCTGGTCGCAAACCCATTATGTTGGTTTTGTCGTGACACGGCTCAATTGAATTGTTCTATTTTTTACACAACACATTTTACCAAAGGTTGCAATGTCAGTGGTTCTACTCAGGTTGAAATAATTGTAATTATTGAGTGCCTTACACACAACATGTATATTTATCACAACCTCTGACAACAGTTTTCTGCGTCAAAACACTCGCTTCTTTGTCTTTAGCTCAGTACTAGTGTTACTTTCGGTCGCGAGTTCGAATCCATGCACTCACCCCGGGATTTTTACGGATGAATTTGTATATTTCTGTTATGAAATAAAAGGTTCGTGAGAAAATACATGTACAGAGGGGAACTTGCAGTCTTTCACCACCAGTAAAGCTGAAAAGTAGCCATTTAACATTAATTTTACATTGTCGAAGTGACTTAAAATCCTGGAAACAAAGTGATCCCTCGGAAGCATTAATCACAACAAAATAACATAAAAACTGCAGACTCGGTTTGATTGAGTCTGTAAACCAAAACAAAGAAATAATATCAAACATAATTTCCATTGGCATTGCTTCCTTATTCATCGTACATTTGACCAATTACTGTATATCTGAGAAAATGTAGACTTACTTTTATAAATACTGCACTCTCCTACTTGATTTACAAAACGAAGCTCAATATTTTCACCCATAGCAGCCAACAAAGGTTTTATTCGATCAAAAACTGCACTAGGGTCATTTTCGACTAACTGAATCATTCTATCGAAACATTCGTCTTCTTTCTCTGGTGCAAGTTTCCCAGCAGCACATTTCAGCCCGTCAAATAGAAGGCTTAAATAAATAATTTCAACTTATTATTTCACATGTTTAAATGCTATAACAAAATATTACAAAACTTGAAAAACTGTACTGGAATAAGCATTTCTTTTAAGATGATTTTGAAGCTATGGTGTATTGTTTAAATCAAACAAGTCAGTGCCTTGAAACTGTTTTTATGGACTAAAAATAAATCATAAAAATGTGTGACCAATAATATCTCATTATATTTTCAATCAAATCATAAAATCCTTTAAAAATTCGTAAAAAGAAAAAAAAGAAAAATGAATGAATAAAAGAAAGAAAGAAAGAAAGAAAGAAAGAAAGAAAGAAAGAAAGAAAAAAAGAAAGAAAGAAAGAAAAAAGAAAAAGAAAGAAAGAAAGAAAGAAAAAGAAAGAAAGAAAGAAAGAAAGAAAGAAAGAAAGAAAGAAAGAAAGAAAGAAAGAAAGAAAGAAAGAAAGAAAGAAAGAAAGAAAAAAGAAAGAAAGAAAGAAAGAAAAGAAAAAAAAAAAAAAAAGAAAGAAAAAAAGAAAGAAAGAAAGAAAGAAAGAAAGAAAGAAAGAAAGAAAGAAAGAAAGAAAGAAAGAAAGAAAGAAAGAAAGAAAGAAAGAAAGAAAGAAAGAAAGGTAGCTGAAAATGAAGTAGGGAGAGAGGCAACTTTATGCAAAATCATTATAAGAATAATAAAACATGATAATATGTATTATATGATAAATTTAATAAATTTACACTAACCTACAAAACGGTTGAAGTTCAGTGGCCGACACTGAAGCTATAAATGTCTGGCCGCAGTCGGCCAGGTTGGCAACTACTGTACTGAGAATGACGTCTGCCTTTGCACAATTATCTAAATCTGAAATATAAAACAAATACAGAAATGTTAATAATTAAGCCGTGTCATGACAAAACCAACATAATGGGTTTGCAACCAGCATGGCTCTAGACCAGCCTGCGCAACCGAGCAGTCTGATCAAGATCCATGCTGTTCGCTTACCAATTCTATTACAAGTAGAGAAACTGAAAGCCCTGTCAGACTTCGCGGATGCGCGGGCTGGTCTTCATCCTTGCTGGTCGCAAAGGCATTACATTTTTTGTCATGACACGGCTCATAATCATAAAAATGCTAAAATCATTTTAAAGCTGCTTGCCTACAGATGAAAATGGCTGATTTTTTATCATTCTACTGCGTGACTAACGTAGTAAAGGCAATTTTCGCACTGTTTTACTATAATGTTCAGGATTATAACCTTATATTTGAAGTAACGAGCCACCAAACAAGCAAAGAAATTAATTAACCGGCACAACATTAGAAAAACCTGAAAACAACAACACACCAGCAGTATCCATGTAAAATTAAACATGAAACCTGCAAAGTGGGACTGAAATTATTATTTCTCTACCATGTTATTAAAGGACTTCTTGTATTTTGTTCTGCATAGTTTGACAGATAATAAATGAGCCGCGCCACAACAAAACCAACATAGTGGGTTTGCGACCAGCATGGATCCATGCTGTTCGCCATCAGCTTCTCTACTTGTAATAGATTTTTGGAAGCGAACAGCATGGATCCTGATCAGACTGCGCGGATGAATCTGGATCCATGCTGGTCGCAAACGCACTATGTTGGTTTTGTCGTGATGCGGCTCAAATATAGATTAATCGTATCTGATACATCTTTTGTTCACCATATTTCAATGAATCAGATATTTCTAAATGGTCACTTATATTAGCTTAACTAACTTAATGTGACTTCACTGCAGTTTTGCAGTTACTATTTTTTCAAGACCAATGTTTAATTTGGTTTTTCGTCTAGACAAGTAACTATTGTGCAAAAATTATTCAAGATAATTCGCTCACTGCTATTTTGCATACTTATAATAAAAATTCTCATTGTGAAAAAATGAAAAAAGTGTCCCCCAAAGCTTTTCAATCTCCCCCTTTTTCCCGCTGTAAAAATTTTTTAAACAAGTTTTTTCTAAGGAATTAAAATATCAATTTT
This sequence comes from Ruditapes philippinarum, assembly GCF_026571515.1. Taxonomy (NCBI): domain Eukaryota; kingdom Metazoa; phylum Mollusca; class Bivalvia; order Venerida; family Veneridae; genus Ruditapes; species Ruditapes philippinarum. The sequence continues at coordinate 3,416 of NW_026852971.1, forward strand.
TAGTGCAAAAAATCGTCACATTAAAAGAACCCCCAAAAAGTCCTAACTGTTTTAAAGGAAAAAAAATGCGGAACGTTTAAAAAAAATTTTAAAATATTTCGTGAGAATGTAACCCGGCTTTCCCGAAAGAAAAGGGATAGTTTGTTTTTCCCGGTTTTTAGAGTTTAAAAAACGTGGTTTTATACTGCAACTAGGAGGCACCTTGCTCTGGTGACTTAATGCCAGAGGCTATACATACCTTGTGCGGAAACACTCGTACCAAGTAACAACGCCCCTATTAACAACACATTCGCCCTCATGGCTTAGTTTATCAGTCAAAGTTTTCTGAAATAAAAGATATATATCGTTACAGACAATTATATAGAGGATATTGAATGAGTGTAGGTTCAATACTGAATTTATTGAACGAGTTGAATAAAATAATATTATTCGAGCCTCTCAATGAATTCAGTGATGAACCTACACGGATATAATATCCTATTTATCACATACCCAAAGAAAAAAGACTGTTTAAACTGCAAAATAATCATTTTGATTGACGCGCCTATAGTGCACGGCTAACATCACGTCACGTCAAAATGTACGACCATCGTGCAATACCATTTTTACGAAGTCGCACGGGTATGTGATAAATAGAGGATACTGAATGAGTGTAAGTTCAATACTGAATTTATTGCACGAGTTGAATAAAATTATATTACGCGAGCCTCTGGCGAGCATAATATTATTTTATTCAACGAGTGCAATAAATTCAGTAATGAACTCACACGAATTTAATATTCTATTTATCACATATCCAAAATAAAGACCGTTTAAAGTGAAATAAGAGTCATTTTCACTGACGCGCCTATAGTATAACGCTAACATTCAGCGCGTCTTTTCACTATGTTTGTATAACGCTAATGACGTCACGTCAAAATATATGCACGGCTGTGCAATACCATTTTAACGGAGTCGCAAAATCGGCACGGGTGTGTGATAAAACTTATTATAATCGATTTTTCAAATAGCACTTGTCAATTTTGTAAACCCAGACCCAACTCCTCCGAAAGGGGGAACGCGGGATTAGTAGTTAGGAAATTGGCTAAATTTTACCCTCCGCCCGTTTTTTGTTTTTGTTGTTTTTTTTTGTTGTTATTTTTTTCGCACTGCCCTGACAATGTTGCAGTATTTATTTGATGGCATCAAATAGTGTATCTCTGTATTTTAGTGCGGAAACCATCTGGTGAGTATCGTTCGTCTGACTGACCTTGTGAAGTTTATTTGAAGTTTTCGAAAACAAACGAAATATTCTTCAAAATAGGAGGTTTGAGTCATTGACCCTTGTAAAGTTAACATAAAGCATCAAAGGCGCATGATGAATATATTATAATATAAATGAACCGCGCCATGACAAAACCAACATAGTGCGTTTGCGACCAGCATGGATCCAGACCAGCCTGTGCATCCGCGCAGTCTGATCAGGATCCATGCTGTTCGCTATCAGTTTCTCTACTAGTTTTAGGGTTTGTAAGCGAACAGCATGGATCCTGATCAGACTTCGCGGATGCGCAGGCTGGTCTGGATCCATGCTGGTCGCAAACGCACTATGTTTGTTTTGTTATGACGCGGCTCAAATGTTGGTGTTACATAAAGTATTTTATACATGTGCATTGCAGCGATTAAATGAGAACTTAAATCAATATTATCGTATGTTAAAAGATATATTTTAGAGAGAAGCTATTATTTTGCGTTGAATAGCATTAAAAAAATATTTACATTATATTCTGTCTCATTGAAATATGACTTGTTTAAATAAATAATGAAATTCAAAAGGTAAAACATTCTTTGTCCAACTTTAATATCTTCCTAGTTCAATGTCATGTTTTCTGTTTTTAGACATGAATAACTTAAGATTTATTTCTTTTAAAGGACGACAAAGTCTGCATAACAAATTCAAGATACCTAATTTATTCAAATCCGTTAGCACTAGAAAAAGAACCTTTCAAAAGATCAAATTCATATAGAAAAAGTAAACTTTTATATTGTTATTTTCATGGGTATCCTACACAAGTACGTGTTTAAGGCTTGGGCGTGGTTAATGGCCTCTTTAATATTAGATACTATTGTTTTAAATGTTTATACTATTTTAAATTGTAAAAATTCTTTAACAGATAGGTCACTTGCTGTTATATCAGTTTATTGTAGAGGGGGTAAAGCATCTGATTTCGGATTAGAAGATGGTGGGTTCAAATCTCACCGTAGGTCAGATTCTAAATCCAATGTTATAATGCACATTTAATGATATCGACATTCACATGTCTTATTAATCAATCAATCAATCAATCAATCAATCAATCAATCAATCAATAAACTGGTAACGACATTCAGAATTCTTATGAACAATTAATTAATTAATAAATGTTAATTAATTAATTAATTAAATAATTATTTATCTATTTATTTACTTATAATCAATAAATAAATAAAGCCCTACCGGTGTAAACCACAGCCCCTGTAAAACCACCTTTATTATACCAAACAAAAACGACACTTTTGTCTTAAATAGATTAATAATATTTAATTGCTCTTTGAATATAATTTATTAACATTATTTCCACAAAACAACATTCTAACAAAGGCCAAATGGGTTGAACAACAAGTTCTAGCAACATTTGTAACTGCCCTTCCCTTTGTCTCCAATAAGATCATATCTGTGCTTATTTACCATTTTTAGAGACAACCCCTCAACAACGACCATGCTTTTAATATGTTTTCATTAAAATAGTCTGTACACAGCGGTTTGACTGTAATAACAATTTGCTTATCATGCTTTTGTAGGACAGATTGGTATTACGGCTTCTACAACATTAACTCGCAAAAGGGGCATCCGTTAAAGAGTGATTAAGGTAAAATAGTTTAAATTTTGGAGAAAAACTTTGTAAGATTTGATATGTTTCGTTATAATCCATTTCCGTAGTGTATAATTATAGCTGAATTTGTACATCATGTATTGTATATGATCTGTTATAAGATTATGTTTAAACTGAATAATTTAGTTTAAACAATATTTTATTTCTATTTTACAACATAGATATATACAGTAAGCATGTATAAATACACTGATATATTTCGTGGTTTGGAAAACAAGTCAAATGTGACTTATGTAAATTCCTTTCCACATATAATGTACTTGCAATAAAAATATGCACATATTTGGTTAGAATAATACAGAAAAGGGAAATCAGGTAAATAATTCAGACGAACTGAATTATTTAACCTCCATTGAGAAATAATTGCATTTAAGTCGTGGAGTTGAATCGTCTAGGTCCGGTTATTGATCTTTCTTTTTAATGTTAAGTCGTTTAAATTATTATTATAAAAATGTTTTTTTCTCACTAAATTTCACTTTTGTTTAGGTTAGGTTAGTTAACTTGTGTGTACGACAATGCCCCGGGCTAAATGTATACTTTGGGTTTGCCGGTGTTATCTGATAAGTATGAACATCAAAATAAAAATTATCACTTAATTTAGTGATACAAATTGTGGTGTATTGAAGCAGAACACACTTCAGATTCAAGCTAATTTTCATACTTTTTTCAATGGCACTTGCAACCCACATTAATTACCGAAAAGAGGTCAAAATGTGCAAAAATAGCCCTTACTGCGTTAGTAACGCAGGAGAAATATAGTTATAAATACAGAAAAAATCAGACGTTATTCGATTATTACATGAATAATAGGTAAAGGTCTTGTTTATTATTGTGCCATGTCTACTGAAATGGCCAGCTATTTCTGACTTATGACACACCTCCTTTTGCTTGCATAACATGTACCACCCAACATCGGTAATCATTCATTTTTACTACCTCGCGGCTCACGAAGCGGCCATCTCGGAACGAGTCCCACGAGAAACATATATCCTTCAATGAATATTAACTCTTTTTTACTTTTCCTAAAATATTAGATCTTTTTTTTATCAGGTGTGGTTTTATTAAAATATTTTTGCTTATTTGGAGGCATGTAGCTTTAAATGCACCAGTCTAATGAAAACACGACCCATCCACCGTTTTGGTAGGGCGGGGATATCGGGGTAAATGAACAGAGTAAATGCTTAACGTCTGCACTCGCATTGCCGAGTCAAAGCATTTATATAATTGTGACGCCATTATTGACAGGTTTTATGTACAAATCGTACGGGCAAGCAGGCTAATAACGTGGAACCTTTTTATCCTCAATTGGTGGCAGGTGGCGACACTGGGTGAAAAATAACGGAATTGTGCGTATGTAACTAACTTTTGCAGCAAGTGGCGGAATTATGCGGACAGTGACGGAACTGGGCGGCGGTGACAGAATTCCAGTTTATATTTCATTAAATTCATTCAACATGTAACTTAAAAGTCCCTTGCATTCCAATTTATTTCTCATTAAAATTCATACAACACGTAACCTACAAGTGCCCTTGTATTCAATTAAAAACTCATACAACAACAAGTCACTTGTAATCCAGATTATATCTTATTAAAACTCATACAAAATGTAACTTACAAGTGCCTTGTATTCTCACAGCCGTTTGAATTTCACTGTGCAAGTTGAATAATTAAATAAAAGAATCTTTATTGAAATATCAAATGAAAATGATTATCTTCATCTCTCATATAATCCGGTTTTCAAAAATGTGCGTTTAACAATATTGTTAGTTTCATCGTTCAATGGAACGTAGAGGTACATGTAATTGCACGACTCGTCAAACAAGGGCGGACAGAAAGCACGAAATTAGTTTAACAAATGATCGGGAATTTGTCACCACATTAAAGAAATGACTGTATTAAATAATCTATGTATTTTCGAAGAGGAAGATTTGATAGAACGTTCGAGTTTCGGATGCGGTGCTTTGATCTTAATCGTTTGGAATTATGCCTCCAGATAAGCCAATACATTTCAAGACAATCAAACTTAGCGAAAAACACACCGATATTGTAAGAAAAGTAAAAAAGATTCACGATTATATTTTACATCTTTGGTGATAATTAATACATATTTTTGCAGTATTTATCACTATATTTCTACTAAAGAAGTAAGGGCTATATTTGCATATTTTGATCTTTTTCTTTAGTAAATTACGCGGATTGTAAGTGACGATTGCAATATGTAAATTCCTTATTTGTTTACTTCACAATATTTCATTTTTACTTCACAATATTTCATTTTTACCTAATAACAATTAGGATGAATCTGGATGTGTCCTTTATAACTGCTTGTAACGGTATTTCAATAATTAAAGTAATAAAAAGTTGCGAACAAATAATGCGGTTCTATGAAGTTCAAGACTTGACAATCCGTCTTAAGTATTGGAAGAAAGGGAATTGAACTTTCAATGAAGAACTATTTGCAGTTGTGTACTTCGACGACAAGTAATATTTACTGATGGAATGTACATAGTTTTTAACTTGATCGGGCACCTTGGGTATATAAAACATTTAGTTTCGTACCAATGAACTCAACATAATCATAATGTAACATGATCTTCAATTATTTTTTTTTTTAATCGTGAAACGGAAGTGCTATTTTTAGACATGTTCGTGACATTGAATATATATTCATGCGCATGACATAAAAAACAACAAAAGAGTATATAAAGTTCAAATACCCGTATATATTGACTACATATATTTTGATAGTTAAATCGTGACTGCGTTTAAATAGGCGGTATAGAAAACGACTGCTAGATGAATGTTAATGATTAAAAAAAGTGACGGGAATCATCCGTCCATATAGCATACCAGTTTTTTTCAAACTGTATATTCATACCTTTGTATTATATTTCAGAATATTGGGCGAAAAAAATAAAAATTCAACCCGACCCAGTTATAAATTCATATCAGTTTGAGCGAAACGTAAAAAACTCAATGCATCTTTATTTTTAAAACATTGCCCTGGTCCACAAAATTGGCCAAAATTTTTTTGTCAGACTACTTTTTAAATCATGTAATTTTAATTGGGCTGTCCCCTCTCGGGTTTTTTGGGCGGATATTAAAAGTTCATTTATATTGCATAGATACGTTTTTTTTTTTTTCCAAATAATTCCCAAAAAACTAATAAAAAAATTTTCCTGAAAAGAAAAATTTATTACCCCATTTTCACCCGAACGACTTTAACTCTTATCTTTTAAAAATTTTTTTACCCCTGCCCCTTAAAACCGACAGACCACTAGTCGGACATCCTGCCCTCTTATCATTTTCTGCACTGTCCGCTATTAAGTCAGTACATATTTGGAAATGTTCAATTATTGCCAATAAATCGTTGGATTGAAAGCTTGGCAATATTTAAAATATTCACCGTGGTAAGAGTAAAAATTACATAACCACCAAATGAAAGGGCAATGTGCGGGAAAAAAAACATTTCACAATCTATAATATGCTTTCCATGTTTCTAGCAAAATAAGTGTATGCCTATATTTACAGGTGCTTTTTATCCTCTTACGTCAAATCATAACGTAACATTCGAAACAAAAGCTATTTTTGTTTGGTTGCAATTAAGACACAAAATTAAAGTGAAATAAGTGACTTAGCATAGCTTGAGTTATTATAGCCTAAACCACGTTATTTTGATTCATTTCTACACTATATTTTAAGGTAAATTCTTAACCTTGATTTCCTGATTAGCCTTTGCCACAGTACAGCCTGACCCCGGGTTGTATACAGTTTCTATTGTTGTTGTTTGTTTGGTTGGCTGGTTTAATTGTTTTCTTTTCTTTTATTTTTTCTATTTATCTATCTTCTTCGGTGGGGGGATGCAATTTTGATATTGAAATTCCTTTTAATTTGACTGGACTGTTTCAAATTTAAAATAATTTTCATAAGTTGCTAAATATAATCTTAAACAGCAATTAAAAGGAAGATGTAGATTTAAGTCATTAAAGTTCGCCATAATTGAGAAAGCTAGGGATTACAGTAGCTGCTCTTTCGAGCCAAGTACCATTTACCCTATGAATAAGATTAGAGAATTTACCAAAGATAAAAAAAAAATATCTTGTCGATTATCTTAAATGAATAATTTCTAACATTAAATAAAATTTAATCAAGTCAAGTAAACTTTTATTTATAAGTTGGATTCATAAAACAATCAACATAAGCTCTGATGAGCTTTTTACACCGACTTTAAAAAGTCATTCTTCGACTTAATGTTAAATAACGTTAATTTAATTTAATAAATACTTAAAATTTTAATGTTAGAAAGTATTTATTTGCTATGTGCTTTGTCCTCCTTACACTTAGATCTTTCAGCCGGGGAGGTGTCTGTGTGTGCTGTAACCTATATATGAGCCGCGTCATGACAAAACCAACATAATGGGTTTGCGACCAGCATGGATCCTGACCAGCCTGCGCATCCACGCAGTCTGATCAGGATCCATGCTGTTCGCTATCAGTTTCTCTACTTGTAATAGGGTTTGTAAGCGATCAGCATGGATTTTGATCAGACTGCGCGGATGCGGAGGCTGGTATGGATCCCTGCTGGTCGCAAACGCACTATGTTGGTTTTGTCATGACGCGGCTCATATATATTCTTATACATTTTATATGCTTATATGCCATATTAGACAAAAGAACGGTGATACGATCAATGGATTACTGAAACAGTTAAATAAACGTTAATGTTCCATTTGCAGTTTAATGTTACTTTTGCACTTGCGACATAAATACGAATTATACATGCAGGTAATATTTAAATAATTTCGTATAACGGTAATATCACATTGTATAAATATGACGATTTGCATGTAGAGAAAACAAGTTAATTCAATTGATCTTGAATTGTATAAAATTACGTTTTCCAATAGCCGTACAATATGCATTAATTAACAATTCATTGTATAAATAAACAGACCTTACCTGGTTTAAAGATCAATCTCCTATCCGGCCGGTACGAAAATTAAGAAAACCACTTAAATTTAAAACTATCTAGACATATCCAACTGGACAAGAATGACAATTGATCGAAAAAGTTGACACACTTCGTTTTGAACTTAGTCCGCGTTTGTCACGGATGAATTCAAGTATGTAAATGGGCCGGTTATATTACGAGACGTAAACAGACTGTGGAAAGATTGATTTACAAATAGAGAAGTATGTCATGGTCCAATAGAATCAGTTTTTAGGTATACATATGAAACTGGTTTGCAATTTTATATCGATGTTTTATTTATTTTATATAGTAATATTTATGATTTTAATCGCAAGTATATTTTATTTTGCTTGACTTCTTTTATGCGTCGATAAGTCTCTATTATAACAGCTAATCTCTTAAAAGTCAATATTATCTATAAATTAGCCATGTCCTGATGAAAACACCTGTTGACAAGCATATTGATTTTGTCAACAAAACAACACTTGCAATACATTTTTAAATAATAAGAAAAATATAGCAATGGACGGATAAATTTATGGGGTGTATAGTTAAATTAAAAAAAAAAAGAAATTTGTATGGAGCACTTGTTGTACAAAATTAATAATCCTTCCTTTTTCAATAGAGAATCGCGATTTCAATTATTGGTAACACAATTTTGACAGGTTATATTAACTACCGCAAAGCAAAAGTTATATTGCAAAAAAACGTTTATTTGATCACAGCCATATAACATGCCAACAATTATCTATCAAGCAGAATTTCTTAATTTTAAGTCAGGAATGCAAAGCAGTCGAGTATATGGATTTTATAATACTGCGAGTTTGTAACGTCACTTTTCATTGGATAATTGTGATTCTTATATTATCAGTTATAAAGACTTTTGACAGGTTAGAATTTTATGAAACAAAACCACAAGAAAATTTCGGTGGAGACCTAGATGTTTATTCGCAGGAATCCCAAACTACCTACCAGAAGTTCGAATAACCAATTAATTACCTTCTTGTCGGTAGTTATAGGGATCCACACGAATTACCAACTGAGTCTCCTGGTCGACATGGGAAGACGGGGTGATACCATTCTTTAGAATTCAACTATTTTATCTTTTTGTGAAAAAAAATTCTGTTTTTTTGTTTGTTTGTTTGTTTTTGTTTTTTGTTTTTTTTAATGAAATACATGTTAGATTCGAATAACCGACCTTTTAGTTTGGAATTCACGCTAAATGAGGATATAGGATGCAGTCGTTTCCATGTTGAAAACACACATCTTTCTTGTTATGAATCTCTTATATTTAATCGGGAAAAGTTCTTTCTATTTCGAGTGGAAAACCTGCAATGTTCGAATTACCAACTACCTTCTGGTTTATAGTTGGGGATTCGCGCCAATAAACAACTTAGTCCGCTGGTGGACATAAGGAGACAGTGTGTTTCTATGCTGGAGAACACATCTTTCTTTTCATATTTCCGTTACGTTTATATCGGAAAAAAAACTTTTTTTAAAAGGTAAACATGCAAAGTTCGAATTACCAACTATACTTTCTGGTAAGTAGGTGGGGATTCACGCGAATAACAATTGAGCCCCTTGATCGATTTATGGTGAAGGGCGTGTTACCATGTTATAGAAAACACACTTGTTATATAACCGTAACATTTGTTAAAACTTAACAGGCAATATCAAAATATGCCAACTACCTTTCCGTATGTAGTTGGGGATTCACGCGAATAACAATCTATGTCCCCTGGTCAATGAAGAGCTCTATCTTGTCATATATGTACGAAAGACCGGTGGTGACTTCTGACTTCAGAGTTCGGATTTCAGAGTTCAGAGTTCAGACTTAGGATTTCAGACTTCAGAGTTCAGAGTTCAGACTTCGGATTTCAGACTTCAGAGTTCAGAGTTCAGACTTCGGATTTCAGACTTCGGATTTCAGACTTCAGATTTCAGAGTTCAGAGTTCGGATTTCAGACTTCAGAGTTCAGACTTCGGAGTTCGGATTTCAGACTTCAGAGTTCAGAGTTCAGACTTCGGAGTTCGGATTTCAGACTTCAGACTTCAGATTTCAGAGTTCAGACTTTAGACATTATAAAAAGCCACGTCATTACACGTCATTTCCGCACTTTCAGTTCAGTGATTACTACACCATGAAACCAAGGGCAATGTATTCTTGGATGTTATTGGTAAGTTATATATTAGTACATTGTCTTTGTATTTGGCAAATTATATTTGTATGTTGAGTTTATTTTAAAACAGTGTTATTCTAGAATGTAATAAATTTCTCAAAATTAGAATTACTGTTTGTTGATGATAAAGTTGGTAAAATGTTATCAACAACTAAGCCTCGAGGCGAGAAACCAGTAATCAGACGACTTGATATAATACACTAACTTCCCTGCAAAGAGAAAACAATGGGATATATTGTGTGTATTTCTTTATTTTTTATTTTTTTGTAATATTTTACTATGGACGACAACAACCATGTTCTCAAGTCATTTTTATTATCTCCTTTCGGCATCGATTTTAAGGTCAAAATAAAAAACTTCAAAGCAAGTGTCCTTCTTAAAATGATGACCTAATGATAATTGGTTCTGTCGATGAATTGGTCCCTTTTTAGGACTGAAATGGAAAATCGATGTTTGACAAAGTTTCTTTATTTTGAGTCATATCAACATCTTCCATCTTTGCATTGAGAATCTAACTATGTCTGTTCGAATTGTACAATCAGTACTTGCTGTGTTGCCAGTTTGACAAGCACAAGAACTAGTAATTTACAAGTGAAGTTGGATTCTAATAGGGCAGCATTACTTTCTGTCTATTGATATCAAAGTACAAGATAATTTAGGCTACACTTTTGGTCATTCATGAATAAGAATAAGCTTTATAACGACAAATTAAAACGACATCTGTTAAAGCGCAATGAGCTTATTTAGAAGATGTCCAGAGTCTCAAATTTAAACGATTAAAGTGGCCATTTTAACAAAAATATCATGAAACTAGTCGATGTTTGGTGTATATAAGACATTGTGAGCGCCTTAAAATTTCTATGCGATACAAGTACGTAGAAAAACTGTTTCCTTCGTTTCCGTAGATAGCGGGACCAGGAAAGTACAGAGACGGAAAGGCCAAAGCATCTACTTTGTCCGCCAATAACTCCAGATGTTCCTAGTCCTGACTTTATCTGGCACATCGACGGATATGTAAAATAAACCCTTCGATTTGCATCACGGAACAGTAGACGGATTTAGTTAGAAGATAATATCGGCTGAGTTTGGGTCCAACGCAATACGCGATCCGAAAAAATAACTAGCTCGATATTTTCTTAAAACAGTGTAAAGGAAAGTTGGTGCTTGCAGAGTTCCAGCAGTGAATACGCATGATCTGGTTACAAAAAATAGAATAATTCTGACAGTTGCCAATATATTTCGTATTGCACACACCATGATTGATTCATTCCAGCTTGAAAAAGCTTCATTCAAGGTAAAAGTACCTTAAATCAAGAATAGAATCATGTGGAGCATGCTTAGATGTCAGTGCATGGACTTTTGGATAAGTTTTTTCTAAAAGACTTGCGAGACACAGATATCTATTGCGATGGTATATGTTCCAAAGACACATGTTTAATGTATTGTTTTCACAACCTGTTATACGAAGTGAATTATTAAATTTACGAATATGAGATGGAATTCACATGATATTTTCTAATGGGAAACAGATGGACCACGAGGTAAACCTATATCATGTATACATTACCTGAACTATATATAACACTAAGAATTATAGCACAACGTTAACAAAGAAGAAGTGATGTATGTACGGAAATATAGTCGAAACCACCTAACCTTGAAGGCTGTTTTCCTGAATTATGCCGATGTTCAAATGTTGTTAACCGACAACGCCGACCACAGCAGATGAATCATTTGATCTATATCTACGAAATAATTTCGCAGATTCGAAATTATCTATAAAAACGAAATAAAATTGACTTGACTAAATGACCTCATTCTGAGCCCACATTTTTAAACTTGACCTGAAGATCATTTAGATACAGTAGTAAACATAGAGGATATTCACATGAGTGTCTTTTCATACTTGAATTTATTAAATGAGTTTGATAAAATGATGGATTACGGGCTCGGTCGAGCATGTTATCGTCAATGCAAGTTTAATAAGTTCAATGTTAAAAGACACGAATGTAATATTCATTTAATATCACATGTTAATTTTAAAGGGGATGTCTTCCAGAATATGAAAATTTTTCTTTTCTTCGGGAAATTTATTTCTGGACACACTGCAGATCGTAAGAACAAACTATGAAGAAAACTGAATTTAATAAATAAAAGAGTTGTCACCAGCATGGCTCTAAAACTTCACGCATAAAGTTTCAACTCCTGACGCCTCGACATACTACGTCACAATAACTGTTGATTAAACGGAACTAAATTCAATTTCTATACAAATCAACTTACACGTAAGCGCTACGCTATAGATTTATAGATGTTTTGTTAATGCAGTCCAAATATGTAGTTTATCATTGTATGACACTTTGCTACTTAATAATGTTAACTTTGAATGATTACGTGATGTTTAATTATATTTGAATGTATGTATTTTGTGACCATGTGCATTTTGTACACGTGCTTATATTAATAAACTATCTATCTATCTATATATGTAAAGGTGTAATAAAATATAATTTGTAATGTGTTTACTTAGTTCATTCGCTTGACAGTAACTTACTTACATATCCCTCTTCATAAATAGTACAAGAAATTTCATATACAAAAAATTGTTTTCAAAATTCATTTTTCAGCCATCCGGTAGACAACACCTTTAAGTTTGATATTGAACTACTGAGCATTTGTCATTTCTGGTCCTAAATTAATGCTGTGAATTCAGCGAACGTCCGCACACATAAAGATGAAGTCGACGCCAAAAACGATATTTACTCAAGTGTTTAAATAGAAAAACATGGTTAGCTTCACTCCCGCGACATCAAACGTGATAGACAAGGTTATTAACATTGTTGCAATAATTAGATTCTTGAGGATTTAAAAAACGTCAAAATTAACAAACTGTTTGATTCACCTTAGTTGACATGTCAAAGCAAAACATTGTTGGTTAGCAAATTGTCACTTTTTGGAAAAAAAAATTAATTACGTGTATCTATATTTTACAGCGGGCAAAAATGAACTTTTGGCTACTAAAACAAAATTTTTCAAAATATTTTTTTCAAAAATGAAATAAGATCAAAATGACTCTTTGACCTAGTTCTAGTTTTTATACCGCCTCCGTGGTCAAGAGGTTAAGGTTGACTTGTATTTACTGATATCCCCTGATTTAGGTGTCACGGGTTCGAGCCTTGCTACAGTCTTCTTTGTGCGAGAGGTTGATGCTGTGCTTATTTCCACCAAGAACGAGTGAAAGGTAAACTTAACCCCTTATATCACTAAGGAAAATTGTGAACGGGCGTTAAACAAAAATCAAATCCAAATCAATTGCCAGTTCTCGACACTTAACACGACTCATTTTCGATCTTGCTTTACTTAGTTACATCTTTCTGACTAGCGTTGATAAAAATTAATGCAATTATGAAGTTGCTGAGTTGACAATAAGCTGGAAAAATGTCATTTTTGCAAATTGTGCACGGGTTTGATTGACCCAGGTTTAGAGACCATAGATGATCCATTTTTAAATCTACTGAAGTTCGATCTATACGTGTTCCAAAAAATCGTGTACCTAACCTAGCGTTTCGTGTACATTTAGTATGAAGAAAAAACAGCTGTCTATCTTATGGAAAAACCAACTAATAATGTGTCTCTAAACTGTGTTCTTTTTCTAGAAATTGCAGTTTCCAGTATATAAGAGTAAAGTGCTAAGCAACGACGTAATTCCTTCTCGAACCAAGACAGCACGAACAAGTGGGCGTCCGTTCAGAACAACAATGAATACGTAAAATCCCCCATTTCTCAACATAGACATACATCACAGTTACGTGTTGGTGCAATATAGTAAGTGTTTAGTGTCCGGACTACAAATCCAGAGGTTCCCAAAGTCGAAATCCTCGTCAGGTGGTATGTGGAAATAATTCAGAGCAAGCTTACTTCAGTGTTATCCACTTTAATCTAGACTATAAGAGTAAGAACCAGGCTTAGTATGCAGTTAAAGAACAGCCAATGGGTCTATTGTAACGACGACAGAACTAATACTACGAGTACTACTACTTTACTTACTACTACGAGTACTATACTATAACTACTACTTACTACTACTACACACTACTGACTACTACTTACTACTACTACTACACTGCTACTGCTACTGCCACTGATTACTGACTCTACTAATGCTACTGCTACCTACTGCTAACTTGCTAACTACTAAGCATACGCTGCGTGCTGCTACTGACTACTGCTACTACTACTACTCCTATCCTATGCTACTACTACTCTGGCTACGACTAGATATATGCTAACTCCTACATACTCGTGGCTACTCCTGACTACTACGTCCTGCTACTGCTACTTAGCATACTCCTACTACTTCATCCTACTATGCTACTACTACTGTACTACTGCCTACTACTACTAACTCCTGCTACTACTACTCTGCTACAAACTTACTGCTTAACTAACTAACTACTGCTACTACTACTACTGCTATTACTACTACTTCTACTGCTACTACTACTGCTCCTACTACTGCTACTACTGCTCCTGCTACTACTACTCCTAATACTGCTGCTACTATTGCTACTACTACTGCTGCTGCCGCTGTTGCTACTGCTACTGCTACTATTACTACTACTGCTACTCCTACTACTAATCCTACTACTGCTACTACTACTACTGCTGCTACTACTACTACTGCTACTACTCCTACTACTACTGCTAATCCCTGCTACTACTACTGCTACTGCTGCTACTGCTACTGCCTACTATAATGCTACTGCTTACTCTTACTACTACTTCTAGACTACTATCTACTGCTACATAATACTGCTACTTCTACTACTACTGCCACTACTACTGCTACTCCTGCTCTCTGCTACTACTACTGCTTCATTACTCTACTGCAACTACTACTAACATCACTGCTGACTACTACAACTACTTGCTACTACTACTGCCCTACTACTGCTCCTGCTACTAACTACTCTTACTGAACCACACTGATCTTCTACTGCTACCTGCTACTAGCTGACTACTACTGCTTGACTGCTGCTAGCTGCGGCTACTTGCTACTGCTAACTATACTACTGCATACTTCATACGTACTACATGCTACTTACTGCTGATAGCTAAACTACTGCTGACTACTCACTACTGGCTTACAATTCCTGCACTTACTACTGCCTTACTCCTGCTACTACTGCATTCTTAACTACTACCTTACTGACTGTACTTACTACTGCCTACTACTAACTACTGCTATTACTAACTACTTACTAGCTGCTACTACGACTACTTCTAACTGCACTGAACTACTACTGACTAAGCTCACTACACTACTACTACTTCTACTTACACTGTTAACTACTCCTCCTGCTACTACTACCTCCTATACTACTTAGCTACTCTGATACTACTACTTATGCTGCTACTAACTGCATTACTGCTACTAACTACTGCTACTGCTGCGCTAGCTTCTGCTGTACTGCTACTGCTGCTTACATACTACTGACTTATTTCCTATTACCGACACACTACTGACTTACATACTGACTACTATACTTGTCTAAACTTACTACTTACTTACTAGTACTACCACTACTATTACCACTACCACTACTTTTATACTTCTAACTCTGTTACTAGTACTACTACTAGCTACTACTATTACTACTTATACTATTAAAGTACATTACTCCTATACTACCACATACTACAATAAGACTACTTTTTACTTCTTGACTACTACAACTACTACTTCTCTACCTGGAACTGGACAGTACTACTACTCATACCACCACTACTACTACTGACTGACCACCGTAGCTACTACTTACACCTACCGACACCACACTCAGCCACTCTCTGCCGCCACGCGCCGCCACTAGCTGCTACTACTATTACTACTATACTATAACTCTACTATATAATAGTGGAGTACTTTCTTTACTAATACTACTACTGATCTACTAACTATTACTAATCTACTACTTACACTTTACTACCTTACTACTACTACTATTGGTACTTAAGTACTAGCTATCATAGAACTACTACTGATAGTCACTACATTACTGAATTACGTACAACGTCAACCTACTAAGTGACTATGTGAACTTGTTACTAGTACTGGTTTAGTCCCACTTCTAGACAACTTACTTATTGCTTGCAGTCTGGTGTAACGCTAGAAGGACAATAAGTGTACAATTAAATTGCCTATCAATAAAACTGTATTCAAAATTTAATCTTGTTAACATATATTAACTGTATAAATCTGAATATCAGAAAATACATGTATATCAAATAATCTTTCACAACTTTATATACATAGCTGCCTCTCCAAGCTAAACAAAAATGCCCATAAATCCCGACAGTGGCACTAGACCTTACCCTGCAGCTGATTCTTAAGAGCTATAAAGCACTGTATGCAATAGTGAGCAACAAGAAATAAAATGAGGAGCCTTTGTGTGTATTGTGCAGGCTATAAACGCGCCAAGTTCTTTAATTCCAGGGTGCATCCTGCAGATTGGTACTTTCTATAGAAATACAATCAATAAAAGAAGAAAATAAAAACTTTTAAACAGGTAACTAAATGAAAAGTTTACTCAAATAAGTTAATTGCAATAATAATTAACATTTCAATTAAAACAGAAGCATTATTATCTGCTCGTGTAAAATTGTGGCCAGTAAAAAGAGCTGCATTTACTCTGATAGTCAAAAAAGAACGCGCGAAATAGTATGACTCAGATTCACTGATTCAGAATCCTCAGAGTTCAATAAATTCAGAGTTCATACTTCAGAGTTCAGATTTCAGATTCCAGACTTCAGGACTTCATACATTCCAGACTTCAGATTTACAGCTTCGGAGTCAGAAGTCAGACTTCGGAGCTTCAATTTCCCGGACTTCAGACTCGGAGTTCAGACTTGTGTGAGATTCAAAACTTCAACTTCAAAGATTTCATGACCTTACGGAGGTCGCAGTGTTCAGACTTGAGTTCAGATTTCAGAGTTCTATAACATCAACTTCCGTGATTCAGATACTCCTAAATGCATATATGTTTTAAAGCCTATTATGTATTGAAGTCTGAATGTCCAACTTGAAGCTCTAAACATTGAAGTCAGTAGTCAACCACGGTCTTTCGTATATATGTGGATTACTGTGATTTCTGCAAAAAAAAATGATGATATAGAATTGCCTAGATAAGATTAATAAACGAAATCTTTACGACTCTGATGTGGTACTAACCAGTAAGCGCTTTTTCTTATGTGTGTGCTTATTGACATTTATGGAATTTTCCTGTGGAATAGACAGAGGCTTAGTGTGTTTGGCAATATGTAAATATACTTTCTTGTCTGTAGCTTAGAAAAATATTACCGCGTGATGAAGTTTTGACATCACTATTCAATTTTCATGAAAAGATTAAGCTCATTAGGGTCAGGAGTTTAGCTGCTTTAGATGAACTTTTATGTCAATCCTAGGTTAATTCCTCCAATGAAAAGAGAAATATGTTTAACTATGAAAACTATATTAAGATATAGATTGTGTCTCAAAGTACAACGAACAAGTATTGTATCACGTGGGTGATGTATTTCAATATTAGTATACATGCAGGATTATAACGGAGACATCGGCTCTTCTGGATATGCGTTATTGTTAATGCGCTGTCAAATAGTCTTGATTTCTTTACCTACTTTCGTAGTATATGAAATGCTCCTTGTAATACGAAAGCCCCTGCTATACGTTAGTCATTGAATTTTATAATACGACCTTGCTGCGGATCCGTGAAAGCGCGGTATATTAAGGCGTATTAGATGAATTCAATTTAGTTGCGATAGACTTTTATTATTCTTTACTAAGTGATTAAGTTATATAGGAACTAATCAAAAATGAGTTTAGAAATCAGAGCATGAGCGTCATTGTGCAGTTTGCATGTAACCACTGTTTGACAGTGGAGTTGCGAGTTTGCGATGCGGTACTCCACTAGAAGGATGAAAATGGACTAACAATCAATTCTTCGATAATAGAATAGTATATAAATTTATTGAATCATATAAATAACACTACTAAAACACTGACACACATGACAATACTCACATACTGACACACAGTTCACTACTCAAGCACTACTGACACACAGGACTCTATTCAAGCAAAAACCAGACACACATGACACACAGAACATACATACAGCACACTACCAAAAACACAGACCTGGCATACAGGACACTACTAAAGACACAGACCTGGCATACAGGACACGACTAAAACACAGACCTGACATACAGGACACGACTAAAACACAGACCTGACACACATGACTCTATTCAAGCAAAAACCAGACACACATGACACACAGAACATACATACAGCACACTACCAAAAACACAGACCTGGCATACAGGACACGACTAAAACACAGACCTGACATACAGGACACGACTAAAACACAGACCTGACATACAGGACACGACTAAAACACAGACCTGACACACAGGACTCTATTCAAGCACAAACCAGACACACATGACACACAGAACATACATACAGCACACTACCAAAAACATAGACCTGACATACAGGACAGAACTAAAACACAGACCTGACATACAGGACACTACTCAAGCACAAGACACACAGACCACTACTAACAAACAATCCTGACATACAGGACATTACTGAAACACAAACCTGACATACAGGACACTACAAACACACAAACCTGGCATACAGGACACTACTAAAATACAGACCTGACATACAGGACACTGACGTTACATACATGACACTACTCTTACACACAGAATACTATGTACACAGCGAACATGACAGACAATACTGATTCATGATACGCACATAGCTAACTCAAACAATGGTACTACTCACAGCACACTTGGCCAACACACATAGCACTACTGCCACTACAGTAAAGCAAATGTACAAAGCGAACAAGACAAAATGGTCATGCACTGACCATTCACAGGACACTGACCTTGCACACAGGAACATATCTCACAGGGCATTACTTAAACACTGACCTGACACACAGGACATGCATCACAAAACACTTCGCTCAACATCACCGAGTCCAATCGTTCACTATGTTTCCCAGGCTGAAAACGCATGAAGAGATCAATTTTACAGGTGGAAAACCGATACTGTGGTAAGAAAATTGTCTTCAATTTCTTTGAAAATGCATATTTAACAAAAACTTTATAGCCTATTCTGATCTCGTATGATAACTTTATCCGACAGGCATCTTCAAACTCGCCGTGAAATCTTTGTTAACTTATTAATCATTATCGACAACTGCACAAGAAAAGTCACAAAATTGGTAAAAACGCTCTTGATAGCCAATTAACTTGACATCCAAAGCAAAACATTATAAACATTTGTATCGCCTCTCAAGGTTCTTTACTTGAACATATTCCTCTTCCACCAAAAGCCGTTTATTTCTATTCCGTATATTTTTGCGAGTATAATATCGTTTAAGCGAATTTTCAAAATGAACGCATGAGCCGAACTTTTCATGTGGTTTCATAGTTTTGCAAAGTGAACGATGAGCAGAGTGGTATTTTTATAAACTACCAGTTTTTTTCCTAATTATCTTACAAATTTAACATATTCAATGACTTTAAAAATTTTCAATTTAATGTCCAAATAAATGAGAGACACTTCTCTGTTTACAAATTAAAATTACTTTGGTACGCTGTATAGTATTTTCATGCTTATGATTTGTAAGAAAATAGATTAATTTGCAGCTGTGGCTTAAATTGTCTTGTACATAATGATTATAATATATTTCTGTGCAGTTTGTCGATAATTAGTCGTATATAGTTAAGGCTAAATGATTTTGCGAGTCTTTGAGATGCCTGTCGGATAAAGTAGTCTATATTGCGAGATCAGAATAGGGCTAGTATAAGGTTTGTGTGAAATATGCATTTTCAAAGAAATGTGAAGACAATTTCTTAACCACAGTATCGGTTTTCCCACCTGGTAAATTGAATCTCTTCATGATTTCATCCACCGTGGGAAAACATAGTGATACGTTGGACTCGGTGGAACATGTACCCTGAGATCATCGTCTCAAGTCAATCAAGTACATCAGTTGACAAATATAATTAACAGAATGAACTAAGAGATAAATGATAACACCCTCACGTCGACCAGCATGAACTGCTTTTTGAGGGGAAACATGCAAATCAATTGTGGGGTAGTTGGGGTCGCGTTGCGATATTACCACATGTTCTTCTTTATTATCGCATTGACGTCATCGCACTGTCACATTTTCGCCCTCTTGGTTATAAAGTATGACCACGAGGGCCCTAACTGTATTCTATGGAAGCCTTGGGGGTTCACTTTTGAGTTTCGACTTATAGATTTATTTTACTATTTTCTTATGACTTTTGATTTATGACTTTTGATTTTTGACTTATGGATTTTGTTTACTGTCCCACGTGGCTGCCTCATTATTTCCAGACATACGGTCAGAAATGACAACGATTCAGCGAGGTAAGTTCCATTACCTAAGTTTCTTGGAGACTAATTTAGAACAAAATATTGTGGGTACATATGCAAGGACAGATGTTATTCTATATATAAGCCTTTTTAATTGATTAAGAAAAGAAAAATATTTTTGCTGCATTGCATTGCATTTGTATCCATTTTTTATTTTAGATTCCGGAACAGGGGATATTAATCTCAAATTGACATACAGGTATGAATCAAACGCTTTTATTTTTATTTAGGTTCCAGTTTTAAAAAATCCAATCAGTCTCATCATTGTTGTTTGCTGCAGTTTCCAATCGGTTTTCCCACCCGTAGTTCATTCTTCGTCCATCTTATATTGAATAGAGACTAAAATTATAGGCCTTATTTTGACAAAGAAAATTTGTAAATTAAAGAAGTTTCATGAAACATGGTTTTCCAAAATACAATAAATCATACAGCTTTGAAACTTCACACACTTCCCAGACACTTAGTAATAAATCTCTGAATTGCAATTGTTATCAAAGTATGACTCTTTTTTTCGATTTGAATTGTTGTTTAGAATTTTCATGAAAAATGGTTTCGCAAAAAACTATTTTAGCGATTCCTTGAAAACTTAAAACACATTTAAGGTTGACATCTAAGGTCATGAACCAAGGTTTCGTATGTGGCTCACAATTGACATACTTATGCCCCATTTGTAAGCTTAAAATGTTTTGTTCAGAAGGTTTAATGAAATATGTGTCCCATAAACCAGTTTATGATATAATATTGAAACTTTATTATTTACTTGTCAATATCAATTAACTTAGGAACAACCTACAAGTACAAGTACATGTTATTTGTATATAAACTTTTTGAATACAGTTATGTATTAAGGGATTTTTGTATTTCATTTTGTATATATAGGTATTTTCATTTCAAATTGTAGATAACACATACTTTTAATGTTTTTCAATTTTAACTTCTAGCAGAGTACCTGTTAGGGGATTAAGGACGTGCTTGTCGAATGGTTCAACTACATAAAGCAGTTGCAAGGGCATCACAATAATATTTGTCAAAGCTTTCGGAGCCCAGTTTAGAAGACTATGAGGTTTCATTGCACACACAGCGTCGTCTCCGATGAAAGTAGTACGTTTAGCAAATGCAAAATGTTGCAAACACTGGTATTTGGTTTTCTTCGTTTATTGTCTATGGAAAATTAATTCAGACATTTTCGGAATACGAGGGTTTAACATTTTCAACACTTGTTCAGACGCTCGACAACCCCAACCATTTATTGTGGACGCTTATGGAAAACAACACATGTACGTCCCGCAACGTTTATTTTTATAATTGTCCATATCTCCAATATGGTATAAAACTTGTATCGGGATAGACAGGTCACCGTGAGAACAAAGAAAGGTGTGAAAAAATCATGAAAATTCACAATTCTGGCTTTCTAATTTTCAAGTATTTGCCCATTGTATAATTTTAAAAACCTTATATGAAAGGTTATGGAATATCAAACTTTGCATGTTACATATAGCGTGGCGAAGGGCAGTAGAACATAAACTTCAACATAGCTATCAAAATTTAGAAGTCTTGTTTTTATTTTTTTTTTTTCATATTTAGATTTTTGTAAGCTCATATTATCACAAAAACTGTTGAAGGGCATCAACTGAATTTAACTGGCAGAATATATCTCGCGAGACAGAGTGCATTGTTGTTACAAAACTTTTGATTATAAAAATAAATCGTTCTCCCTAAGTAAAATTCTTTTTGACATGGAACATGCCGGTGGGTTGGGGGTATGCCATTACGAAAGACTATGAGAATTTCCTTTACATATAAAATTGGTCATAACTTCGACGTTTATTTAAAGTTAACTAGGAAATTTCTTTAGCGAGAGACTGTGGTTTGGTTTTTTCTTTTCTTTGAACATGTAGAAATGAGATAACGCCTCTGACAGATTTTAAAAATCTTGAACTTCAATAAATTAATAATACAAACACTCTACGTTGCTAATTACCTAATTTAAATCTTATGTTTCAAACGCTTTGGTTAAAAACAACTCATTGATTTCCTTAGTTTTTCATAGTAACGTATCACAATGTGGAGTTTTTTTTTTTTTGTATTTGTTAGAATATTGCATGCATATATGTCTTCTGTGACGTAAATACTGAAGTTTTTTGGTTGATGGCGTGTTCATTTTAAGCTGTTCCTTAGTGTAGCTTTTAAGTACATGTAAGGCATATGTGCCTTTTAGAAAAAAAATGCACCTCTGTAAATCTCTTTTAAATTAAATATAAATGAAACTCGAAATCAGTTGTTTTGCATATCTAATACATTTGTTTTCTTATAAGACAACAATTTTGTTAAACAAATAAAGACGGTTGTAGAATTAGAAATGTTTGTTGTTGATCTGTTTAAACGCACTTATCCAAAATTATTGATAGCTCTGGGCCAACACTGTCACGGTCTAGACCGTGAAGTATAAAAAACCTTTGTAACGTGGTCTCTCGGTAAGAGGTATATTTAGGAATTGTCTGTTGGGGAGTTGGCTGGGTTTCCCACACAGTTTATCTTCTATAGTGATTGATATTCTATTCTACCTCGCTCATTTTAAACCTTTACATATAATTTTAAATGGACATTATGATCTACATAAATAAATAAATTCTCTGTAACATTTAAATACTGGTTTATTCTTGATAGTAAATTGGCAAGTTTATTTGGTTATAACAAAGTTACAATAACACAATAATAAATTTAAACAAATGAGGACAATGTATTTTTTAATCATTCAGACCAATTAAAATATGCATTTTTCACTTACAACATTTGGAAAATGGATATCTCACAGACCTTCGGTCTTGCGAGATATCAATTTTCCACCGCTGCTCGTAGCAATTATACAAAAGCCTGTAAAAAGCTACTTACTACATAAATATTCCGTTTATATTCTTTAATTTAATGTATTATAATGCCTAAACGCTTGTTTCCTCTTTAATAGTGAACAACTGGAAAAATAGCGTACCAGTCAACGTACAAATTCAACAAAGAATTAATAATCCTATTTCAAGAAGTAAACTGTTAATGAAAAAATGTAATAAAGCTATCTTACACATCTAAAAATAGCTAAGAAACTGTTTAAATTCTGAATAAAATCTTATTTATCAATAACATTTTATTTACTTTATACTTATGCTGCAGACGGCAACTTATGAATGAATGTTCCGAATTAAAACCTTCCTATACCAATATGATTTGCAAAAACAATTGATGATGATTCTTCACGTAAAAGATCAAACTACATATGATAAAATCAATATGAAATGCAAAATTCTAATGAAAATGAGGCTAGTGGCTATGTATCTTGTAAACATTATAATGACCTCAACACCACTCATTCCGCTGATGTGCTCCCCTTGCGTTTGGTGACCTGTATCAAAAATTTGCTTATTTTTGCACTAATCTAAAAATCAAGTTAAACTTAATGTATACCAAAGGCAAAGAGTAACAGCAAATGACAAATAGTTATTAGTCCAAAAGTCAAAAGTCAAAAGATAAAAGTCATAAGTAAAAAGTGATAAATTATAAGTGAATAGTCACAGGCAAATTTAAATAAAAAACCGAGAAAATTTATTACAAAGATCAACTATTATTTTTGAAATAACAATCATATATATCCTTTTAGATAGTTACCCATAATACCATTCTATAAAGTATGGTTGCTTGTGCGAATGAATAAGAACATTTAAATCTAATTACACATACTTGAAATTACACATAATCACTTATATGCACGTACGAAATCTATTCAGTTAGATGATGTGCCACTCCGGTCGGACAGAACTAGCCCTTAAGGGTTGCGATTCAAATCCCGTATGCTGCATATCTTTTTTCCCTGTGGCATTTGTATAGTGGAAAGTGTCCTGCCAGTCACGCGGGCCGAGTTCTATTCCTAGCCGGGCAGCCTTTTTGTAACGCAAGGGCTTGATATAGAACAGATACAGGTTGTGGGTTTGAAACCCATAGGACCAACATTTTTTTCCTTGGTTTTTTTCTGTTTAACAGTATTTTTTGTATTTTTTTCTCTACCTATATTTAGATCTAGTGGAAAAAATATGGCTCGTTTTTCTATAATTATCGATTTTATTACAGATATTCATTGCCTAAATTAATGCTAAATATAAGAGCAAATAACGACAATATATAACATTTTTCAATGCTTTATATATTACAAACAAGCCGGTAAAAAGCCTTTTTTTTTTCATATTTCTCAGAATGAATCAATATACTTCTAGAGATATTTTATAGAAACTTGATACAAGCCCTTTAAACAAATGTAATTTCATGATTTTCAATTAAATTTATAATGATATGATAGAAAGCTCAAATGGGTGGGGTAAGAGGTATGTGAAGTTGGCTTGTACATTTACATCGTAGTTTCGGCTAGTAATTGCCAAATTTGAATTCTAGCTAGTAGAATCGTATTTTAAGACCTGAGTTCGAAACAAAACAAACTAACATACACAGATATTTGAATTACTAGCTATAATGGGTATTTCAGCGTGTAGTTTCGGGAACAAACCCACTAGCATTACACAATATTTTGAATTACTAGCTAGTAGATCGGTATCAGCGTTATTCGAAACAAACAAACTAACATACATAATTTTGAATTATAGCTATAATCGTATTCAGCGGGTTGTTTGGACCAGACACACAACATAAAATATTTGAATTACTAGATAGTAGAGGGTATTTCAGCGATAGTTCGGTAACAAATACACCAGCAACACAATATTTGAATTACTAGTTGTAAGGGTATTCAGCGTGTAGTTCGGAACAAGCCAGAACTTACAACATACATATTTCAAATTACTAGCTTATAGTTGGATTCCAGCATAGTTTAGGAACAAACACACAACATACATAATATTTTAATTACTATCTAGTAGATGGTATTCACGTGTAGTTCGGACCGAAAAACACCAGCATACAAATAATAGCTAGAATTCAAATATTAGAGTAAGTGTTCTGGTCCGAACTACAGCTGAAATACCGATCTACTAGCTAGTAATTCAAATATTGTTTATGCTGTGTATTTGTCCGAACTCACCCTGAATACCGATCTATAGCTAAGTAATTCAAATATTATGTATGTTAGTTTGTTTTGTTTCGAACTACACGCGAAAACCGATCTACTAGCCAGTAATTCAAATATTATGTATGTTAGTTGTTTGTTTCAACTACACGCTGAAATACCGATCTACTAGCTAGTAATTTAAAATTGTGTTACTAGTGGGGTTTTTACCCAA
>NW_026852972.1:0-65652 GCF_026571515.1 Ruditapes philippinarum
GTTTAAAATGTTTTACTGTGATTTCAATATTTTGTCTGTAAATCAATAATCTTACATTATTCAATATATTTCCGATAATATTGGTATAATAGTTATATAACCATTAAAATATTTCAATACGTATTATTTTAATTTTGCATAGCTTCATGTAGTATCTTTTATGGAAATGTCAATGAGTTCAGTGTGTTAACTTTACCTATGCTTTATATGCTTTTTTATTTTAAGTTACTCGAATTATATGATGCGTGCTTTATTTTGTACTTATGTAATGAGACTTTCATTTTAACTGTCAGTGTACGTACCTTTATCTGTATACGTACCATTTTTAGCAGATGCAGGGATGCCAAAAATAGATTTCTACACATTTACTATTACAGCCTTTATTTATAGACTGATAATTTTCAGGATTGAAAGGAACATACATTGGATGGTCCTGTGTTGGGAGTCACAAGGTCACTTGTGCTAGCAATAGATATGTGAGATTTTTTTATACAACCTTTGTAAAATAATTACCAATGTCTTATATTTACAATATAAGGAACAAAACTTAGGTGGTCCTGTGAGCTTGGAATAAGTTTGTGTACACTTGGCTCAAGTTCAATGATTTTTATTTATATGTATTTGATAAAGTTTTATGGGTAAGTTGAATATTTTTCAACTTCTTCACAAGTCAAAGCAATGACTTGCCAACTCACATTTTCACAGTAACAAAACGCAATGATTGTCAAGTAATATAATTGTGTTGACAAATATAGTGGCAATTTTTTGGCCATATCTGAGTGAATGTGTAAAGCTTTAAAAAAAGTTACCGACAAGAATCTGAGCCAGGGACATTCGTGTCTAACAAACACGTTCTTGTTTTAATCTAGGAATTTGTTTGATACATTCTGTGCTTTGATTTGTCCTCGAGCTTGATTAGGGGTGTAACATTATTTCCATTTTGTAGTTTTAAAAAGTAAAACTGGCTGTTAAAAGTCTCCCCGTATATCTAGTCAATGATGTTATATTTTCGATCCTTGAAGATCGTTCAGCACGACATTATTGTTGTGCTTGTGGTATTTTAAGTTTCAACTTTTCGGCATTTTCTAGTTGGGTGGTTCCAATATTCCTACTTGAATAATATGTTGCCTGCTTTTTAAATTTGTCTTTTGACGTCTTATCTGTGATACGCAGGCTTCATTTCCTCTGATCCCCTTTCAAAATTCCATTTTATTTAGTTCCGCATATTGTTTTCTCGTTTAGGGCACACGCTTTTTATTACTTTGGGACCATACGCCGCTTTTCATGGAATGGCACGGAAGTGTCACATTGAAAGTTCCATGATAACCGCCGTATGAACACATCTGCGGATGTTTCTAAATTCAAAATTTTACTATTACATGTTTAAATGTTGAATTCTGCTTAAGCCGGTGCTAGGGGGCGTGGACGGTAACTTGCACTTTCCAGTACCGTCCATGAACACGCTCAATCAAACCGAGCCTGCAACATTTTCAATTTTGCCGTGTTGAGCTTTCTTTAGGGATTCTGTATTTATCTAATTTAGTTCACTTGCCAGTTATTATCTTACTATAATGTAAAAAAAAATATTTCAATACGTATAATTTTAATTTTGCTATGCTTCATGTAATATTTTTATGGAAATGTCAATGAGTTCAGTGTGTTAACTTAACCTATGCTTTATATGTTTTTTTTATATTAGGTTACTCGAATTATATGATGTGTGCTTTCTTTTGTACTTATGTAATGAGGAGTGAAATTTTAAATTTTCATTTTAACTGTCAGTGTACGTACCGTTATCTGTAAACGTATCATTTGTTAGCAATTTACATTGTTGAATCATTCCGCAATAAGATTTTAATAAGTATCATTGCAATATTAAATTGTTAAAAAAAAACTTTGTCCATTTTCAAGTAACCAGCCAGTTTTAATAAATTTTGTATGAATTTGTTACTTCTGCTTTAAGATACTTTGAACATCAGTAAAATCGTTTTCGTTTCCAAATTGTGAAAACATTTTGTAGTAGGATAACGAATACAATAGTTTTTGTGCTGTCATTCTTTCTATATCGATCTAATAGCTTATATTAGTGCATTTTCTTTTCATTTTTTTGTATTATACTTATTATTAAATACGCATAGTAATATTTCGTTATTTCATTTTTGTGAAAAAGAAATTAATTGTATGTGGTCAGATTGTTTGCTTGACATGCAATATTTTAGCCTTTATATGCTCCCGGCATATAGTAATTGAATTGTCCGTCCGTCGGTCCATCTGTTCGTTCTTCCTTACGAGGTTGACCTAAAACGGCAAGTTCTATATGTACCAATGGCTTCATAATTTACACACTTACTAATAAATACAAAGTACATAATCTTGGCAAGTGCCATAACTATGGCTTTAATTTTTTCAAGTTATTTCCCATTTCAGCATTTTGTAAATGGATATGGTTAACCTAAGTCGGCAAGTTGGATATAATTTTTGTTCCAACTATAATAATGACTTCATATTTCCATACTTACTTATCAATATAAAGTACATGATATTTCCAAATTATATAGCTGTGCCATTCATTCTTCATTTTATTGCCCTTTTTATCGATTTGAAAATAGAGCCTTGTTCAATTAACCTATTTCGGTAAGTTGAATGAATCTTGAATTTCGTCTATTTTCTTTAATTATTTAATGGTATCTTTCATATTTGGAAGGTGGTCATTGATATAAAAATAAACGTTTGGTCTCATACAGCCTTTATTTTTAATTTGATGTCTTTTGTGGTTAATACGGGCGTGCCTAGAGAGGTCCTCTTCCTAGAGAGGTACAGTTAGAGGTCAAGGTCAATGACACCAATGTCAAACATAGGTTTTGACACTTGTACATGTGTAAAGTTACTAGTATTCTTATAACTGATGTCTTTTATTTTGTATAGGAAATCTTCTTCCTTCGGATGGAGTTAGGAATCTGTTGGGATAGGTCACCAGTGCCTTAAAAAAGATTTTTACACTTTCACCCAATCAGCCTTTAATTATGGACAGACGTCTATATACTTGGCAGGCAGATCATTTGCACGATTTTCTTCATTTTGATTGTGTCAGAGGTTACTGGGTTGAGGACAAGAGTGCCAATAATAGATTTCTACACATTTGCTTATACAGCTTTTATTTTTATCTGATGCTTTTCATATTTGAATAGATAATTACTTGCATGATCTGATTTCTTTAGATTGAGTAAGGTGTAATTTTGATCAAGTTCAGCTGTGCTAAAATAGGATTTTTACATTTTTGCCCATACAGCCTTTATTTATGTACACATATCTTTCATATTTGGTAGAAAGATGTCTTTTATGATATTCTGCCTTTGGATTTGGATTTTGGCTCATTATCAGGGATGCCAAAAATAGATTGCTACACATTTACTTATACATCCTGTATTTATAGACTGATAATTTTCAGTTTTGGAAGGAACATACCTTGGATGGTCCTGTGTTGGGAGTCACAAGGTCACTTGTGCTAGCAATAGATTTGTGACACTTTTTATACAACATTTGTGAAAAAATACCAATGTCTTATAATTACAATATAAGGAACATACCTTGAGTGGTCCTGTAAGCTTGGAATAAGTTTGTGTACACTTGGCTTAAGGTCAATGTCTTTAATAAGACGTCTACAAAAAAGAACAAAACGCCATGACTGTCAAGTAATATAATTGTGTTGACAAATATAGTGGCATTTTTTGGCCATATCTGAGTGAATGTGTAAACCTTTAAAAAAATGTTACCGACAAGAATCTGAGCCGGGGGCCAATTGTCTTTAACAAACACATTCTTGTTTTAATCTAGGAATTTGATTGATACATTCTGTGCTTTGATTTGTCCTCGAGCTTGATAAGGGGTGTAACATTATTTCCACTTTTTAGTTTTAGTTAACTTGCCAGTTATTATCTTACTATAATGTTGTCTAATCAAACAGTAGTGTATGTTGTTATTGTATTATTAGCTTATCTGAGCACAAATTTCTCACAGGTGAGCTTTTGTGATGGCAGTTTGTCCGTCGTTGGTCAGTTGTCGCTTGTCGTTATCCACAGTCCCTTGAAACAACATCTCCTAAACCAGTCAGTTATT
The DNA here is from genome assembly GCF_026571515.1 of Ruditapes philippinarum. NCBI lineage: Eukaryota > Metazoa > Mollusca > Bivalvia > Venerida > Veneridae > Ruditapes > Ruditapes philippinarum. Next base: position 4,117 of record NW_026852972.1, read on the forward strand.
TTTACCAAATTCCACAGCAATTATTCTTACGTGGCTTTCTCAAAAGTTAAATAAATTCTTCAAATCTGATTTTAAGTAGGTCATAACCACAATGCCCTGAGTTCAAATATTTATCTTCTAAAAAGGTTATTAAAATCATGTACCTGAGGTTCAAGATTCAACCCGCCCCTGTGGTCACTTAATGTATTGAGACTTAAGTGGTCCTGTAAGCTTGGAATAAGTTTGTGTACACTTGGCTCAATGTCAATGTCTTTTATTTATATATATTTGATAAAGTTTGATGAGTAAGTTGAATATTTTTAAACTTCTACACAAGTCAAAGCAATGACTTGCCAATTCACATTTTCACAGTAACAAAACGCAATGATTGTCAAGTAATATAATTGTGTTGACAAATATAGTGGCAATTTTTTGGCCATATCTGAGTGAATGTGTAAAGCTTTAAAAAAAGTTACCGCCAGGGACATTCGTGTCTAACAAACACGTTCTTGTTTTAATCTAGGAATTTGTTTGATACATTCTGTGCTTTGATTTGTCCTCGAGCTTGATTAGGGGTGTAACATTATTTCCATTTTGTAGTTTTAAAAAAGTAAAACTGGCTGTTAAAAGTCTCCCCGTATATCTAGTCAATGATGTTATATTTTCGATCCTTGAAGATCGTTCAGCACGACATTATTGTTGTGCTTGTGGTATTTTAAGTTTCAACTTTTCGGCATTTTCTAGTTGGGTGGTTCCAATATTCCTACTTGAATAATATGTTGCCTGCTTTTTAAATTTGTCTTTTGACGTCTTATCTGTGATACGCAGGCTTCATTTCCTCTGATCCCCTTTCAAAATTCCATTTTATTTAGTTCCGCATATTGTTTTCTCGTTTAGGGCACACGCTTTTTATTACTTTGGGACCATACGCCGCTTTTCATGGAATGGCACGGAAGTGTCACATTGAAAGTTCCATGATAACCGCCGTATGAACACATCTGCGGATGTTTCTAAATTCAAAATTTTACTATTACATGTTTAAATGTTGAATTCTGCTTAAGCCGGTGCTAGGGGGCGTGGACGGTAACTTGCACTTTCCAGTACCGTCCATGAACACGCTCAATCAAACCGAGCCTGCAACATTTTTCAATTTTTGCCGTGTTGAGCTTTCTTTAGTGATTCTGTATTTATCTAATTTAGTTCACTTGCCAGTTATTATCTTACTATAATGTAAAAAAAAAAAAATATTTCAATACGTATAATTTTAATTTTGCTATGCTTCATGTAATATTTTTTATGGAAATGTCAATGAGTTCAGTGTGTTTAACTTAACCTATGCTTTATATGTCTTTTTTATATTAAGTTACTCGAATTATATGATGTGTGCTTTCTTTTGTACTTATGTAATGAGGAGTGAAATTTTAAATTTTCATTTTAACTGTCAGTGTACGTACCGTTATCTGTAAACGTATCATTTGTTAGCAATTTACATTGTTGAATCATTCCGCAATAAGATTTTAATAAGTATCATTGCAATATTAAATTGTTAAAAAAAAACTTTGTCCATTTTCAAGTAACCAGCCAGTTTTAAATAAATTTTGTATGAATTTGTTACTTCTGCTTTAAGATACTTTGAACATCAGTAAAATCGTTTTCGTTTTCCAAATTGTGAAAACATTTTGTAGTAGGATAACGAATACAATAGTTTTTTGTGCTGTCATTCTTTCTATATCGATCTAATAGCTTATATTTAGTGCATTTTCTTTTCATATTTTTGTATTATACTTATTATTAAATACGCATAGTAAATATAGCGTTATTTTCATTTTTGTGGAAAGAAATTAATTGTATGTGGTCAGTTTGTTTGCTTGACATGCAATATTTTAGCCTTTATATGCTCCCGGCATATAGTAATTGAATTGTCCGTCCGTCGGTCTATCTGTTCGTTCTTCCCTACGAGGTTGACCTAAAACGGCAAGTTCTATATGTACCAATGGCTTCATAATTTACACACTTACTAATAAATACAAAGTACATAATCTTGGCAAGTGTCATAACTATGGCTTTAATTTTTTTCAAGTTATTTCCCATTTCAGCATTTTTGTAAATGGATATGGTTAACCTAAGTCGGCAAGTTGGATATAATTTTTGTTCCAACTATAATAATGACTTCATATTTCCATACTTACTTATCAATATAAAGTACATGATTTTTCCAAATTATATAGCTGTGCCATTCATTCTTCATTTTATTGCCCTTTTTATCGATTTGAAAATAGAGCCTTGTTCAATTAACCTATTTCGGTAAGTTGAATGAATCTTGAATTTTCGTCTATTTTCTTTAATTATTTAATGGTATCTTTCATATTTGGAAGGTGGTCATTGATATAAAAATAAACGTTTGGTCTCATACAGCCTTTATTTTTAATTTGATGTCTTTTGTGGTTAATACGGGCGTGCCTAGAGAGGTCCTCTTCCTAGAGAGGTACAGTTAGAGGTTCAAGGTCAATGACACCAATGTCAAACATAGGTTTTGACACTTGTACATGTGTTAAAGTTACTAGTATTCTTATAACTGATGTCTTTTATTTTGTATAGGAAATCTTCTTCCTTCGGATGGAGTTAGGAATCTGTTGGGATAGGTCACCAGTGCCTTAAAAAAGATTTTTACACTTTCACCCAATCAGCCTTTAATTATGGACAGACGTCTATATACTTGGCAGGCAGATCATTTGCACGATTTTCTTCATTTTGATTGTGTCAGAGGTTACTGGGTCGAGGACAAGAGTGCCAATAATAGATTTCTACACATTTGCTTATACAGCTTTTATTTTTACCTGATGCTTTTCATATTTAAATAGATAATTACTTGCATGATCTGATTTCTTTAGATTGAGTAAGGTGTAATTTTGATCAAGTTCAGCTGTGCTAAAATAGGATTTTTACATTTTTGCCCATACAGCCTTTATTTATGGACACATATCTTTCATATTTGGTAGGAAGATGTCTTTTATGATATTCTGCATTTTGATTTTGGATTTTGGCTCATTATCAGGGATGCCAAAAATAGATTTCTACACATTTACTAATACAGCCTTTATTTATAGACTGATAATTTTCAGTTTTGGAAGGAACATACATTGGATGGTCCTGTGTTGGGAGTGACAAGGTCACTTGTGCTAGCAATAGATTTGTGAAACTTTTTATACAACATTTGTGAAAAAATACCAATGTCTTATAATTACAATATAAGGAACATACCTTGAGTGGTCCTGTAAGCTTGGAATAAGTTTGTGTACACTTGGCTTAAGGTCAATGTCTTTAATAAGACGTCTACAAAAAAGAACAAAACGCCATGACTGTCAAGTAAATATAATTGTGTTGACAAAATATAGTGGCATTTTTTGGCCATATCTGAGTGAATGTGTAAACCTTAAAAAAAAATGTTACCGACAAGAATCTGAGCCGGGGGCCAATTGTCTTTAACAAACACATTCTTGTTTTAATCTAGGAATTTGATTGATACATTCTGTGCTTTGATTTGTCCTCGAGCTTGATAAGGGGTGTAACATTATTTCCACTTTTTAGTTTTAGTTAACTTGCCAGTTATTATCTTACTATAATGTTGTCTAATCAAACAGTAGTGTATGTTGTTATTGTATTATTAGCTTATCTGAGCACAAATTTCTCACAGGTGAGCTTTTGTGATGGCAGTTTGTCCGTCGTTGGTCAGTTGTTCCTTGTCGTTATCCACAGTGCCTTGAAACAACATCTCCTAAACCAGTCAGTTATTTTTAGCAAATTCCACAGCAATTATTCTTACGTGGCTTTCTCAATAGTTCAATAAATTCTTCAAATCTGATTTTAAGTAGGTCATAACCACAATGCCCTGAGTTCAAATATTTATCTTCTAAAAAGGTTATTAAAATCATGTACCTGAGGTTCAAGATTCAACCCGCCCCTGTGGTCACTTAATGTATTGAGACTTAAGTGGTCCTGTAAGCTTGGAATAAGTTTGTGTACACTTGGCTCAAGGTCAATGTGTTTTATTTATATTTATTTGATAAAGTTTTATGAGTAAGTTGAATATTTTTAAACTTCTACACAAGTCAAAGCAATGACTTGCCAATTCACATTTTCACAGTAACAAAACGCAATGATTGTCAAGTAATATAATTGTGTTGACAAATATAGTGGCAATTTTTTGGCCATATCTGAGTGAATGTGTAAAGCTTTAAAACAAGTTACCGACAAGAATCTGAGCCAGGGACATTCGTGTCTAACAAACACGTTCTTGTTTTAATCTAGGAATTTGTTTGATACATTCTGTGCTTTGATTTGTCCTCGAGCTTGATTAGGGGTGTAACATTATTTCCATTTTGTAGTTTTTAAAAAGTAAAACTGGCTGTTAAAAGTCTCCCCGTATATCTAGTCAATGATGTTTTATATTTTCGATCCTTGAAGATCGTTCAGCACGACATTATTGTTGTGCTTGTGGTATTTTAAGTTTCAACTTTTCGGCATTTTCTAGTTGGGTGGTTTCCAATATTCCTACTTGAATAATATGTTGCCTGCTTTTTAAATTTGTCTTTTGACGTCTTATCTGTGATACGCAGGCTTCATTTCCTCTGATCCCCTTTTCAAAATTCCATTTTATTTAGTTCCGCATATTGTTTTCTCGTTTAGGGCACACGCTTTTTATTACTTTGGGACCATACGCCGCTTTTCATGAATGGCACGGAAGTGTCACATTGAAAGTTCCATGATAAACCGCCGTATGAACACATCTGCGGATGTTTCTAAATTCAAAATTTTACTATTACATGTTTAAATGTTGAATTCTGCTTAAGCCGGTGCTAGGGGGCGTGGACGGTAACTTGCACTTTCCAGTACCGTCCATGAACACGCTCAATCAAACCGAGCCTGCAACATTTTCAATTTTGCCGTGTTGAGCTTTCTTTAGGGATTCGGTATTTATCTAATTTAGTTCACTTGCCAGTTATTATCTTACTATAATGTAAAAAAAAATATTTCAATACGTATAATTTTAATTTTGCTATGCTTCATGTAATATTTTTATGGAAATGTCAATGAGTTCAGTGTGTTAACTTAACCTATGCTTTATATGTCTTTTTTATATTAAGTTACTCGAATTATATGATGTGTGTTTTCTTTTGTACTTATGTAATGAGGAGTGAAATTTTAAATTTTCATTTTAACTGTCAGTGTACGTACCGTTATCTGTAAACGTATCATTTGTTAGCAATTTACATTGTTGAATCATTCCGCAATAAGATTTTAATAAGTATCATTGCAATATTAAATTGTTAAAAAAAAACTTTGTCCATTTGCAAGTAACCAGCCAGTTTTAATAAATTTTGTATGAATTTGTTACTTCTGCTTTAAGATACTTTGAACATCAGTAAAATCGTTTTCGTTTCCAAATTGTGAAAACATTTTGTAGTAGGATAACGAATACAATAGTTTTTGTGCTGTCATTCTTTCTATATCGATCTAATAGCTTATATTAGTGCATTTTCTTTTCATATTTTTGTATTATACTTATTATTAAATACGCATAGTAATATAGCGTTATTTCATTTTTGTGGAAAGAAATTAATTGTATGTGGTCAGTTTGTTTGCTTGACATGCAATATTTTAGCCTTTATATGCTCCCGGCATATAGTAATTGAATTGTCCGTCCGTCGGTCTATCTGTTCGTTCTTCCCTACGAGGTTGACCTAAAACGGCAAGTTCTATATGTATCAATGGCTTCATAATTTACACACTTACTAATAAATACAAAGTACATAATCTTGGCAAGTGTCATAACTATGGCTTTAATTTTTTCAAGTTATTTCCCATTTCAGCATTTTGTAAATGGATATGGTTAACCTAAGTCGGCAAGTTGGATATAATTTTTGTTCCAACTATAATAATGACTTCATATTTCCATACTTACTTATCAATATAAAGTACATGATATTTCCAAATTATATAGCTGTGCCATTCATTCTTCATTTTATTGCCCTTTTTATCGATTTGAAAATAGAGCCTTGTTCAATTAACCTATTTCGGTAAGTTGAATGAAATCTTGAATTTCGTCTATTTTCTTTAATTATTTAATGGTATCTTTCATATTTGGAAGGTGGTCATTGATAAAAAATAAACGTTTGGTCTCATACAGCCTTTATTTTTAATTTGATGTCTTTTTGGTTAATACGGGCGTGCCTAGAGAGGTCCTCTTCCTAGAGAGGTACAGTTAGAGGTCAAGGTCAATGACACCAATGTCAAACATAGGTTTTGACACTTGTACATGTGTAAAGTTACTAGTATTCTTATAACTGATGTCTTTTATTTTGTATAGGGAAATCTTCTTCCTTCGGATGGAGTTAGGAATCTGTTGGGATAGGTCACCAGTGCCTTAAAAAAAGATTTTTACACTTTCACCCAATCAGCCTTTAATTATGGACAGACGTCTATATACTTGGCAGGCAGATCATTTGCACGATTTTCTTCATTTTGATTGTGTCAGAGGTTACTGGGTTGAGGACAAGAGTGCCAATAATAGATTTCTACACATTTGCTTATACAGCTTTTATTTTTATCTGATGCTTTTTCATATTTGAATAGATAATTACTTGCATGATCTGATTTCTTTAGATGAGTAAGGTGTAATTTTGATCAAGTTTCAGCTGTGCTAAAATAGGATTTTTACATTTTTGCCCATACAGCCTTTATTTATGGACACATATCTTTCATATTTTGGTAAGAAGATGTCTTTTATGATATTCTGCATTTTGATTTTGGATTTTGGCTCATTATCAGGGATGCCAAAAATAGATTTCTACACATTTACTAATACAGCCTTTATTTATAGACTGATAATTTTCAAGTTTTGGAAGGAACATACGTTGGATGGTCCAGTGTTGGGAGTCACAAGGTCACTTGTGCTAGCAATAGATTTGTGAAACTTTTTTATACAACATTTGTGAAAAAATACCAATGTCTTATAATTACAATATAAGGCACATACCTTGAGTGGTCCTGTAAGCTTGGAATAAGTTTGTGTACACTTGGCTTAAGGTCAATGTCTTTAATAAGACGTCTACAAAAAAGAACAAAACGCCATGACTGTCAAGTAATATAATTGTGTTGACAAATATAGTGGCATTTTTTGGCCATATCTGAGTGAATGTGTAAACCTTTAAAAAAATGTTACCGACAAGAATCTGAGCCGGGGCAATTGTCTTTTAACAAACACATTCTTGTTTTTAATCTAGGAATTTGAATGATACATTCTGTGCTTTGATTTTTCCTCGAGCTTGATAAGGGGTGTAACATTATTTTCCACTTTTTAGTTTTAGTTAACTTGCCAGTTATTATCTTACTATAATGTTGTCTAATCAAACAGTAGTGTATGTTGTTATTGTATTATTAGCTTATCTGAGCACAAATTTCTCACAGGTGAGCTTTTGTGATGGCAGTTTGTCCGTCGTTGGTCAGTTGTTCCTTGTCGTTATCCCACAGTCCCTTGAAAAACATCTCCTAAACCAGTCAGTTATTTTTAGCAAATTCCACAGCAATTATTCTTACGTGGCTTTCTCAAAAGTTCAATAAATTCTTCAAATCTGATTTTAAGTAGGTCATAACCACAATGCCCTGAGTTCAAATATTTATCTTCTAAAAAGGTTATTAAAATCATGTACCTGAGGTTCAAGATTCAACCCGCCCCTGTGGTCACTTAATGTATTGAGACTTATGTAGAAAATACATTAAAGTCTTCTTATGTGTAACTCTTATGTCAAAAGCATAGGCATTTTACATGAAGCATTACATAGTTGAACGCTACAAAAGTAATGTCAATTATTCTCTTTGGGTCAAAAAGGCCCCGCCCTGGGGCTACTAAATTAACATAAAATTTCTTTAAAAAAATCTATTTCCCAGAAGTACCATGTCCAAAGCTTAGATATTTGACATAAATCGTACCCTTGGGTTAAAATTGGTCCTGTCCTGGATTTTACTTAATTTATAAAGTCTTATATGGGAAAATACAATTAAGGTCGTTTTCGGGGGTTTTCATATAGTCAAGAAAGCAAAATTAATACTGTTTGATAGAATTTCATTAAACTCGGCATGTTGTAAGAATATAACGACAACAATATTTTGAGTGAAATAGAAATCAGAATTATGTACTTATTTGAGGTCATTTTAAGATCATTTAAAATTATGTGTTCGTTTTACTGTTGATCACAGACATAATTATTACATATTTTCCAATTTGAATTAAGGAAACAAAATGCACATGATGCTTCAGAATGAGTAAAATTTTCATCCTTTAGAAAAGTCAAACATTAGTTTTATATAGTTAAATTAATGGTTTTAGAACATTTAAAATGCTCATCTCTTGAAAAGATGTAGCACTGGATGTTAAATTATCTGTCATAAAAGTAGCCGAATGTAAAAAATTAAGTTTTTGACTTCCATTCAAAACTAAATCATTATACGTTTTACTAATTGCCAAAATGCAACATTTAGGTTTTTGGCCAATTAGTAACTTTTTTGACACTAATACAGGACACACAAAAATTGAAAGCTTTTAAGAAATTAGAATAAAGCATTTCCGGGGCGTAATGGGGCTTTAGAATTGGATTTAAAAAGAAAAAGAAAAAAAAAGGCACAGGTGTAGAGAAGGGTAAAAAACCAATCCGCTCTTTATTAGTTCTTGAAATTTTTTCTTATTGACTAAACCGAAAGTAAGCTACATGACAAAGAAGGAATACAAGGTATAGTTTACCTTAATTGTGAACCATCTGCCATTAAATTCAACATGAACAGTTCATTTTCAAGGGCAGATAAGTCAAAAGCGAGGAGGGTGACCAAAATTTAAATGTTTCGGTTATCATATTCTAAAAGACAAGCCAAGTTGAAAGATATTCTATTGAACACTTTAAGTTATGCATATATGAAAACTCCAAAAACGTCTTTAAGTCTTTCACGCCGTTCTACAATACCCGAAGCTGATTTTTCCAAGCATTGCGTAGTAGATATTTAAAAAATATCGGCCCTAAGCTTCAGAAATGGTCCGGCCCTGGAGCTCTTTACTTTACTGAGACTTGTATTTTAAAGATATCTTGCAAAACTTATTCTTGAATACTCAAATGTCCAAATCTTAAATATGTGGCACGTAGCTTTACTTTGTGGCCCACTTTAAAATCATGACCAGTGTGTGAAATTCAATCTGTCACTAGGCTCATTTTTTGTATAACTTTTATAGAAAAATATATTTAAATCTTTCTTGTGGATAACTACAACTAAAGTCCACAAATAGTTGTATTGCATAAAACATTTTAAGTGACCCTGAACAAAAATTAGCTCCATCATTAAACGCATCTTTTTCTCTGATATATTTTGAATGTAGTATCACTTAGATGTTCTCTATAATCAAATATGTTAATTCCTCTGGAAGGTCAAAATTGGTTCCATTCCGGGAGTTCCAGAGAGTTATTATTACAAATGTTTTAAAAATTAAAACAACTTGAGTTAACAATCTAATGTGAACTAATTACTGAGTTTTCAAGAGTGGATATGTTATTTTTTACTAACAATGTATCAAAGATGAGCGAATCAGGGTAATCAATCTCTTTTGTTGAATTTATAAGAATGTATATTAAATTATACGCTTGTTATAAGCCAAAAGCGTTCAATCCTTTATCGCTTGTTCCACAATTTATGTACATATAATAAACTATATAATTCATATTTAAAACGCTGTTATCTTTTGTTTATTATCCATACTCTGAATTTATTTACATTTATAGAAAATCCCATTCGAACAGGCTTTTTTAAACTACAAACAGTTTAGCTTGATACGAAAAAATAGCCACAATGTCCAGAGATGACATTATTCTTCTTCATGGAATACAACTTTATAATATATTGTTGACATGAATCATGAGTAGAATTTTTATCTTCTTTCATCAATCTCCTGATTGAAAATGTGAAAACCAAACGTCGTTGATGAAAGCTCGTTCTACTTTGTCATGTTGAATTTAGTTACCATTCCTACAATTCAATTCAAAAACAGATATTACAGACAAAACCGTAAAGTCGACCATGTAACGCCCGATTAAAACAATTAAAGTTACAGAGAGTTCAATAAAATATCATATCCGAATATGTGAATATTTACAAATAACGTAGGCAACATTGACTTAAAAAACAGTATTTCATAAAATTTCCAAAGACAGGCATTAGTGTCGTTTAAAGAACTTATTGCCATTATTCCCTTTTCGTAACCTAGACGTGACATTGTGCATCTGACTATAATTTACATCCTTAAACGTACAATGAAATATGTGCAATGAAATGAAGCTCAGTATAGGAAGTTTTACCAACAGATAATAGAAAATTATATAAATGCTTTTTAATTTGGTCTGCTAAATTATTTTGTTCACTTCTTGCGTTTGAAAACTCTATGTGCATTTCATGTTTTAATATGTTATACCGATATTATGTGCGGTTATAATTATATTGTATCATAGTTTGGGGACCTTTCTGTTTGCAACGTATCAAAGTTAAATCGTATACATATACATGCACAGTGTGTTAACTGGAGTTCAGGTATTGAAAAACAAAAAATTCTGACTTCCAAGTAATACGACTTTGAAATTAGACAAATGAAGCTTCAATGAGAAACAAAACGTACATAGCACTCGTCCAATCATTCACTGGCCAAATATACAAGACAATGACAACAGAACACTGGACAAAGAGGTACAATTAACTGACCATTCGCAGATAAACAATACCAGATGAATGAACATGAAGAAATTTGACGACAATTGAACTTGAATGAATATATACCACAAGGGTTTACTATAGTGATTCACTGTATGGAAGATTCATTTTGTGGAAATTGAATAAAAACTTAAGCCAGTTTTCTTGAGTCAAAATAACCATTTTGATGAACACATAAAATTACATGGTACTTTTTACAAGAAAAACTAGTAAAAACCCAGTTGCATATTGTTTGACTGTATATATTGCATTTTCATGATAAGGATATAATTGTTTTACAATATCGAGATCTTCATAGTATCTTATCATACTTTCTGAAGAATGATTGTGTACAAATAAATCATTAAGAATAAAATAATTGATAAATAAAATACTGTTGAATATGAAATGTATATAACAATTATCACCATAGAGTGAAAATTGGAAGAACAAGATGATTATCAACTATCGTGCAAGAGAGATAATTCAGATAGCGACTCTTTGCAGTTTTTCTGATTTTGGTTTCCTCCCTTACATAACATAATCCTTTCAATTATTACGGAGGACTTAACGTTTTGTATCGGATCACACGATCCAAAAATGTATTTCATGTACAATGTATATTCAAAGCAGGTGTTCCATGATCAAAGTTAACATCTGGATATTAACCTCGTTTTTTCTTTTAAATTTTAAAGCGAACTTTTATTCATCAGACAAAAATATTTAGCTATATATTACATAAACAAAATATGTTACATCCATTTTTGATAGATATTATAATTGAAGAAACTTATATGTGTGACTTTAACATCGAAGCTTGGTCATTATGTATTTTGCAATATTATGAACATCATTTAAGTGGTGTGAAAGTATACTTTGAGCACAAAATTGTTGGTGCAAACCTTTAAATTGTATATTTGGTGTGAAATTTACATTAAATTACATATCCAAAACATGGGTTCTGCACGTCGTCCCAATAAAACAATCATGAATTTCACTTTAGCAGATCTGAGGTTGACGTACAATTGTTTCTGCAAGGATGAGTAACCAGCGGGCATAACAAAATACAAGTAGTCTTGATAACATGATATTGCCGTATAGAGAAATGAATTATATTGAGATATTATCTCGTGACTTAATTTTTATAGATAATTACTTCAAATGTGTATTGTTGGTAAGTAATGTCTGCCTTGTCCTGAAATGATAGCTACATGTTATCAAACAATTGTGCTTTCTTTGATTTTCAGAATCATCACGTGACAAATGCTTATGTAAGATTTGGTGGCAATGTTTTCATGATGGAAAATTTCAATTTACACGGCGTTTTATTTCTTCATCATATTCTTAAATTATCAAACATATAACGCTGCGTAAATGCTAAGACATTTAGATAAAGTAACCTTTATAATTAATAATATTTAAGTAGAGCATATTAAATGAGTTTGTATTAAATTTATTGAACGAGTTGAACACAACAGTTTAAGACTATAGTCCCTTGTTTTTAACGAGTTCATGTTCAAAACTGAACACAATATACAGAGGAAATCATTGCAAGGTGGAACACTTTATCGATCGTTGATATAATTTACAATTTTAAATATATCTTTTTGTGACCTAATTTGATGCCTATTCTTAATTATATCTAAAATCAAATCTATTTTCATAACAAAACGAAAAACAGGACTTCTAGTTGAACTTTTTCAGTGCAAAAATTTAAACAGTAAATAATATAAAGACAAAATTTCAAAACTGAATGAAGTCAACATTCTATTTCTACACTAGAAATTACCTATGTGTCCGTCTGCCGGTCGTTTAGGATTCTAACAAAATTATATTAGCATAATAAAAAAAAGTTTAATACGTGGTCTTTGATACAAGTTCTATTCGTTTAACAGTAGCATACATCAGGAACTCAGTCATATTATAAGGTTTGCCAGGAAATCAAAAGTTAACACAGTCTGTAATTAGCTCTTAATTACATAGAAAAGTCATCATTACAATTTTCGCTGAAAGTCATGGACTTTTTGATACTGTCTTTCGTTCGTAGTGAGCTTCTCATTTACACGCAAATTCATGTATGAATTCTTCACCTGGTTTACTATTTAAAAATTACTCAACAGAAATGGAACAAAACCACTCGTTCATCTTCAATCCTTTTTCTCTCTTTAAGAAATTTAGTATGTCAGCTTTTGAATCTAAACCTTCACAATTTGCTTATTAGTAGACTTTACTTGTTTTTTCTGTTATTTTTTTACAACTCTTTTTCAATAAGCTTGTTATTGAGCGGACATAAAATATACCCTTTTTAACACTTGACCTTGACCATAAGGGATAGAAACTCAATAATTGCGCCCCGCACATCGTCTCTAAATGGTGATCACTTGTGCAAAGTTATTTCCAGAACAATTACAGCGGTTCAAAAGTAACGGAGCGGACACGAAAGTGTTACGGACGAACTGGCAGACGGAGGCTATTCCTATAACACCCTTCCCGCTGTGCGGAAGGGCGTTATTATGCGTGACCCCTCTGAAAAATTGCCTGGTCGTTCAAGTACTATGCGGTTGAAAAGTACTGTCATTTGTATATTCGTGATAAAAGACTCTCCCATATACACCAAAAACATTGCACAGAGCATTTGATCCAGCTTGGCTTCGTCTGTGTTGTACTACTTGTCATCTATATAACAAAATTTTGCCCTGCGTAAAATCACAGACACTTGTAGTGAGGAGCTCAAAATGCCTTTAAAATCCAAATAAAATGTATATTTGTCGATTTCGCCTGTTGCGTTGTTCATATTGACGTTGAAATTGACCATCATCGTGAAGAATAATATCTTCTGCGTCGATAGATCAAAGGATTATGTGAAAATATTGGAAATGAAATAAACTACATGGTGATTTTAACGGTAGGTGTGCGGATTTTTTCTGGCGAACATTTTTATCTTGTGTATTATCATAGACATTGAAATATGATAGTTTTTCAAAACGGCTTATATTATGTTTTTTGATATATATGACCAGTTAATGTGCTGGGATTGACAAATATACATTTTATTTGGATTTTAAAGGCACTTAGCTCCACACCACAAGTGTATGTGCGTAAAATATCGAGATTCATTTCCAACATCCTGTTGTAGTAATGTGGACCTAAAAAAATGACGAAGCCAATGCCCTTCTCCAGCAATAGGGAAAATCAGCTACACTTTAAGGGGTGGGTATGTGTTAACAAATTCGTGCTCACATAACACGTGTAACTGTAACAGGTGTAACGGAAAAACAAGTTCATTGTTATTTGTAGTAGCAGCTTATGGACAAGTGTTTCTATAATTAGACATATACAACTCAAGCAATTTTTATATTATCACAAGTATAAAACAGATTTCTTTCCAATTTGTGAAAATTCTGATTTAGCAAAGTTTTGAGATATTCCCCTGAGATGAGTCTGTGTTGATTTATCCGTTACAACTGGTTTAGGTAGCATGGAAGCATGCATCCCCATTAAATTTATGTTTTTGATGTGGTGTATAATCACATGTCTTTTGGTTATACGGCAACATGACTGGTTTATTGTCATTCAGTGGTTTACATTTCTTTCATCTGTTCTTTCGATATGGTAATGTTAACATTTGGCGGCATTTGAGAGAAACAGAGTTATGGATGGCTGTAGGGATGGTGCAGCAGGGGCCACCAGAGCCTGGCAGAGGTACAGGCTACATGTTACACCCGCCAGGAGGCATGCTGGAGGTCGGGAAATGGTCACATCACCAGTTTAGGATCGGTTTTGGGTTAATCAGGCACGTTGCACAAGGTTTTCGACAACAACTTTTCTTAAAAATGACCTTGTTAATGCTGCGGATGTCGTATTTCTACGCATACGGTACGTAGAAGGCTTCATGGAGGTAATTTGCGGTCTAGAAGACCTTGCGTACGTATCCCCTTGACGCGTCGATATCGCCGGCCAGTTTGGAGTGGATCATGGAGCATACACAGTGGATCATGCAACATTGGAGACGCGTTCTGTCACTGATGAGTTCAGGTTCTGACTAGACTTCACAGATAGGCTTGCTTGAGTCTGGAGAAGACGAACAAAACGGGTTCAGGCTGAAAATATTGCTGAGCATGACCGCTACGGAGGGGAGGTGGGTCAGTTATGGTGCGGCGAGGCATCAGCTGTGATGGACGAACCGACCTGGTTGTGCTAAATAGAGGCAAATTGACAGGACAGCGATACATAGACGACATTATAGACAAAAAGGTTAGGTTGTATGCTGGAGCTATCCGCGATCAGTTCATTCTAATGGACGGTAATACTCGCCACCATAAGGCCAGGGTGGTGTAGGACTACCTAGAGAGGAGTCTATTGAGCGCATGGACTGGCCAGCTCGCTCAACTAAATTAAATCCAATAGAACACATGTGGAATAAGCTGCAGGTCAGAATTTTAGCTCGCCAGCTGCTACCTAGAACCACCTCTGAGCTTGGAGCCATGTTTGTTCATGAATGGGCAGCCATACCGTTCGAACAATCAGAAACCTTACAGGGAGTGTGAGAATGTGCTTCCAATAGTCACGGGTCACACACACAGAATTAAGTCAAAACTGTAAAAAAAAATCCAATTTAACAAATTTGTAAAACACGCTTCATGCTCTTAAATCCTCAAAAAGAGGGTCATTCTCTTCTCTAGCACAAAATCAGTGTAAATCTCATTTATAGGGTTAAATTCGTCTTTCAGCTTAATTGATAAAACATTAAATCAACATATTAAAACCTTTCGCAAAGCGTTAATAAAATTATCCCAGAAAATATTCACACTCAAACATATGGTTCTTAGCAAAAGTTGAGTAGTATATCATGCTGAAGACGTTTTGAAATGCAGGAACATAAACAAACGCATGATCTTTACTTGTTTGGAAACTTGAAATTATGTGACTGTTGTGTCGCGAAAACGTCTTACCTGTGATACCCTTTCAATATTTGATTTCATTTAGTTCTGCCCATGCATTCCTGCAGATGTTTCTAAATTCGAAAATTTCATAATGTCCATACATACAATTTTTAATTCGATGCTAGGTGTTGGACGGTTACTTGCAATTTCCGTTACCGTCCAGCAAAAGCGACACTGCAACATAAACAAAGACATATGTATGTCGCTTTATGTGTTTTTAGGGTTCCGTTTTTCTCTGTTTTACATCGTTCTATGTACGAAAGCCTCAAAACAGACAGCATGTAAATGATGATTGTTTTATCTGGAATTTACCTTAGTAAAGATATGCTTCACATATATGTTTTCATATACAGTTTTTCATATAATGAAAGATAGTTATCAAGCTAGTACTTTAGTACTTTTTGTCAATACTAACTATGCTATGTCTTAGGTTCTCAGTCCTGCCCAAAACGAACCAATTGTGTTCGAGTACTGACCAACGGCATATCCCTTATGGCCAACTTTCGTGAAAATAATGTATTGTATTTAATATATCTTAATCAATGACTGGGCTATTGGCGATTTTTAATGATCGGATGACTGACAATTAATTTATATAAAAATGGTCAAGAATGTGCATATTTCACATTGATTATGATATAAATATTTAAGTTTGTAATTTTTAGACCTATCAATATCTTGAAAGCTCAATTGTCTGTTTTTTCAATATATGGAAACAACATTTAACTATGTAGAAACAATTTGCATGAGACATATATGTTGTGATACATTGTAGATCATGTCTTATAATCATTAATTCTCAACCTGCTACATTAGAACAGTTGCCTTCTTCTTCTTCTTTAAAATTGATGATTGTTTGTGTGTAGGATTTTTATATGGAAACGACATAATTTGGAAATAGTCAGTGTTTGGGTAGGACTAAACAGCCACCGGAAAATCTTTGCACCACCGGGATAGTGGCAAACTTCACTACCATTTATACTTGCCCTAAACACTTAAAAATCATTTCATCCGATAGATTAAATGTTAATTATAAATAATTGACTTCATTTGAAGCTATTTTAATTTTTTTCTTATCAGAAAGTGTATTTTAAAAAATTTGTCCGGGCGGAAATTAATGTATTCCGCCCGGAATTATGCTGTCCGGCCGGAATTTACTTATATTCCAATTGGAATTTTTTCCAACATTATTATTTATTCCAACGGGAATTTCAATTTTTCCAGCAACGCTTAAACTATAAAAATAACCATTCATACATCCTTTAATGACATTCTGACTAGTTTTGAAGAACTTATTCTCTAAAATAAAAAAATCCCATTTTGAAAGCTGGAAAAAATTCCGACTGGATTTTTACAGAAAAAATTTGATAAGTTTAAAAGCGGTAATAATTATAGGCAAATGATAGTTTTCGATAGAAATTAACATAATTATACACGCTGAATTACCAATAAGGTGCTTTGGAAAAAAATGAAAATCCGATTGGATTTATTTCCAATTATTTTTTTTGGAAAAAATTCCAACTGGATTTTTTTCCAATAAAAGTTATTGGAAAAAAATCCAACTGGATTTTTCATCAAATGATTCATTTTTCAATTATTTCACAGTTATCCATTTGATTTCCTTTTAATAAGAGATTACGAATTATTTATAACTATGATGATAAAATAATAATAATAATATAATATAATAATAATAATGAAAACAAGGAAGAAGATTAAAATTCCATGATGCGATTATTAATTTATATAATCATTACTTTTATTCATTATAATTATTATAATGATTATTATTATTATTATTATTATTATTATTATTATTATTATTTATATTGATTATTTTTATTTTTAGTATTACAACTATTATAATTATGATTATTATGATTATAATAATAATTATTATTAATTATTATTATTATTATTATTATAAATATATATTTTTCTATTATTTGTTATTGTTATTATTGTTATTATTATTATGAATATATATTTTTGATTATTTATTATTGTTTTTATTATTATTTTTATTTCTATTATTGTTATTATTATTATAACTATATTATGATTCTTATGATTATTATTATCATTTCATTATAATTATTATTACTTTTATTATTATTATTATTATTATTTATTATATTATTTTATTATTATTATAATCATATATAATGATAATTCATTATTATTATAATAATATTATTATTATTATTATAATCATATATAATGATAATCATTATTATTATTATTATTATTTATTATTATTATATTATTATTTTTATTAAATTATTATTATTATTATTGATGGTGGTAGTGCTGTTGTGGACAGGATGATGATGATGACGATAATTATTCTTACTTATTATTACTTTTATTATTATTTTTATTATTATTATTTTATTATTAGTTATTATTATTATATTGATTATTTTATTTTCATTATTACAATTATTATAATTTTGATTATTAATGATTATAATTATTATTATTAGTAGTAGTAAGAGTATATTATTATTATTATTATTATCATTATACATATATATTTTTCTATTATTTATTATTATTATGAATATATTTTTTTATTATTTATTATTGTTTTTATCATTATTTATATTTCTAATATTGTTATTATTATTATAAACTATGTTATGATTCTTATGATTTATTATTTCATTTCATGATGATTATTATTTTTTATTTTTATTATTATTATTTTTTTATTATTATTATTATTTTTATTGTTATTATGATTGTTATTAACTTTATTATTATTATTATTATTATTATTATTATTATTATTATATTATTATTATTATTATTATTATTATTAATATTATTATTATTAATGTTATTATTATTATTATTATTATTATTATTATTATTGATTATTATTATTATTATTATTGGTGTTGTTGTTGTGGTTGTTGCTTATTATTCCTATGCTATGATGGAAAAATGTTTGCGAAGTTCTTTTATATTTTATTTCTATAAAATATCTCAATATGTGGGGGCAAAAATCATTTATATTTATCAACAAATTATAATCATTTTATATTATTTTATTTCATGTATTCTACTTCGCACTATCATTAGGAAACGGACAGTTATAGGAATGCATTATTTTCGTAATGTATACTCCGTGTGTTTCCTACAATGGATTAGTTTAATTGGAACGATACTTTTCTGATTAAATCACACTTAAATTAAAATTATGAAAAACACGATTGCTTGTATTGTCCGAATAATCCCTGATTTGAGGGTTATAGATAGCAAAGGACAAAATTATTTATATCGCGTTTATTATATCTTAAAGAATGACTGTGTCCCTACATATGGAAATGTGTTTCAAAAAGACATCTTAACAAATAAGTCAAACATTGATTATTGGAAAATTATGAAATACACCGATTTGTCCTGAATTGTCGAACTTTTCTAAAATTTATGTATGTTAGTGGGCTATTTTAGCAGGCAAACGGACAGAGTTGTTTTTTCGCAAACAGAAATAGTACACTAACGTCCTTTGTAAGAATTGAATATCAAGAAAAACACTGTTTTTCTTTTATTAGCGCGCGAGTGCCCCCCCCCCCCCTCGTTATGAATGTATTTCTGGACAATATCACGCTTAAACGGACAAATATTATAAGTGTTGCCTTTAGTTGGACTTTAAGTTTCCAGATGTCCCTACAATATGGTATATGTGTTTCATGACGATATCTTAATAAATAATGACAAAACTTGATAATAAAAAAATGAAATACAGCCGATTTTATATGCATTGTCCGACTTTCCTGAAAATATGTAAGTATGTGTATTATTAGCAGACAAACTGGCAGAGTTGTTTTAAGATGTATTTTCAGTATCTTGAACTAGACATTTCGTCCTCTACAATATATTGAATAACTTATGCTTTGTAAATAACGTCCTGCGTAAGAATAAAATATCATGAAAAGACGTTTTGATTTGCAGCGCGTGTTTTTCCAATTATTAATGTAATTGTTGGACACTAGCATGGATAAAACGGGACAGATATATCTAATAATACATTCATTTTATCTTAAAGTACATATGTTAAACAAATATGGTAATATATGTTTCATAAAAGACAACATTTTCTTTACAAAATAAAGCCAAATTGATTATTGAAAATTATGAAACACACCGATTTGTCTGAATTGTCCGACTTTTTTCTAAAATTTTATGTATGGTTAGTGTGGCTCTTTTAGCAAGCAAAACAGCACAGAGTTGTTTCCGCAACAGAAACATAGTAACTAACGTCCTTTGTAAAGAATTGAATATCAAGAAAAAAAACACTGTTTTTTATTAGCCGCACGAGTGCTTCCCCCCCCCCTTCGTTATGAATGTATTCTGGACAATATCACGCTTAACGGACAAACTATAGTAGTGTTGCTTTAGTTTCCAGATGTCCTACATAATCTATATATGTTTCATGACGATATCTTAATAAAATAATGGCAAACTGATAATAAACAAATGAAATCACCGATTTATATATGCATTGTCCGACTTTCCTGACATATTTAAGTATGTGTATTATACGCAGACAAACTGGCAGAGTTGTCATTTAAGAGTATTTTCAGTATCTTGACATATACATTCGTTCTCTACAGATTTATTTTGAAAACTTATGCCGTATTGTAAATAACGTTTCTGCCGTAAGAAATACCAAAAATCATGTAAAAGCCGTTTTATTTTGCAGCAGCGGTATTTTCCAATTATTAATGTAATTCTGGACTCTCAGCATGGATAAACGGACAGATATATCTAATAATACATTCATTTATCTTAAAGTAATATGTTAAACAATATGGTATATGTTTCATAAAAATATCTTAACAAATAAAGTCAAACTTGATTATTGCATAATTATGAAAAAAAGATATTTTATTTGATTTTGTGCGACACAACATGTAAAATTATATCTATTTATATCAAACAAACGGACAGAAGCAATCTATAAAAGCATTTATTGATCTTGAAGTTTACATTCTCCCTGCAAAATAGTGAATATTTCACAGAAAATAGTTTACGTTAAAAAGTAATCTACTATGAAACTTGTGAAAAAACAGTTTTCATACGCCGCGTATCAGTCATATATGTGTAGAAACTAATACGGACAAATGAAGAAGAAATAGCTTTGAATGCATTGTATATATATTTCTCTGCAATATGAGATATCACTTCAGAACTCTTGCTATGCCAAAACACAAGATCTCAGCGATACCGTTTGTTTTCAGGGTAATTAGCAGACGAATTGTTACGACGACTATTAATGATTATTGATCTAAGATGCTTTCGAATAACCTTACGTATTGGTATATAGGAAAAGTACTAATGTACATATATATATGTGTGTAAGAAATAAATAATGATTGTATCAAAAAATAGTGTAAAAGAAACGCATTCCTATAAACCCGGTTATTTTGAAGATGATATTTGAGGTGATTTTTATTTTTAAATGTATGTCATATTCATTGAAATACTTTGTTTCAATACATTTAGTCTAAAAAATACGTATCTTTGTACATTTTAATATTCTATGTAAATGTCATTTATGTACGCTGGTTAAACTAAAAAATAAATAAACATGATTTCGATGCGAAAAATAGAAAAGACCCGTGATTTCTATGCATCAAATACTGAAAAAACTTCGTTAATGACGTTTACGAATATCACATTATATTTAAAATAAAGAAAATATTAAAAACTGTTTTTGACTGCAATAAAAATTGCACTGTTAATTATTCGTTTATCAACCAAAGACCAGAGCAATGGCGGAAATATTTTGTTGAGGTTATTTAGATGTGCGTTTACCACGGGACCGGCATATAGTTTGTAGAAATATCAGTCTCTTCTATTCGTCATCATTTTCTGGAAAATAATTTGAAAGCTTCAGAACAAACTTAACCTTTAAGAACCTATGGGGAAAAGTAATTTGCATTTGTTACAGCAAAGTTTTTTTCCCCAAATATCCTTTATTTTGTGTGCTTAGGTTCACCGGAAAAAAGATATAAAAATATCCTTAAAGCACAATAAAATTTATTTACTGCCTCGTTGCTTCTCATTTGCATTAAGACGGGAATCGCGTGGACCGTCGATATGCTACCAATCAGATAATTTTGACCGTTTAGAGGTATCCAATGAAATCAGGTTTGATCACGCGCTGCCTTTTGCGACTGGTCAATTAGTAGATCTTGACCACGCCTATCAGTTAATAATAATTAGTGGTGTGTATGTATTTTAATTAGTTTAAGACATTAACATAATCAATGCCATCTTTGATTATTCTTATGCAAAAATTTCAAGTATAATGGCTTTAAAATTATTAACGTCTATGAAAACGCGCAGATAATATTAGTCGTGCACGCAAAGTAATAAATGAAAAATAAATAATATATATATAAATAAATAAATTAATAAATCAAATATATATATATTATATATTTATTTATTTATTAATTTATTAACTAATTTATTTATTTCTTTATTTATTTATTTATTTATTTTTTATTCATTCATTCATTTATTCATTCATTCATTCATTCATTCATTCATTCATTCATTCATTCATTCATTCATTCATTCATTCATTCATTCATTCATTCATTCATTCATTCATTCATTCATTCATTCTTTCATTCATTTATTAGTTTTATTTGCGCTGTGCGCACCTAACCAATTTATTTTTGTTAGTACGTACTAATAAACTTTAACCTATACTTAATTAATATTGTATTGTAAAATTTGGTTCGTAAGCAATAGCTATTTTTTTAATACACCATGAACAGAATGACGTTCTACGACATTGCGCTGGCACCCTTACTTCAACGATATGCAGACGATATTTTACTTCTGCTTACTATATACATATATTTTAAACTGCCACTATATACATGTTATTTAAAGTGGAATTGTTTTCCTTAAATGCAATCTGTTAAAAAGCCTATCTGTTAGTAAAGTTGCCATAAAAATATCTCGATAAATGATTGTTTGCTAAATCAGTGAAGTTCGTGAAAACTCGTCTTTATTTTGCCGCTCCCGACAAAACAACCAACAAATAAAAAAAAAAAAAAAAAAAAAAAAAAAAAAACAAAGCATACAAGAAGAAAAAGCACAACACGACACACCGGAGATTTTTTATTTTATTTTTTGTGTGTATGTGTGTTCCTGCCCGGCTTCTCAACCTTATAAAGATGTGATGTGTTCGTGCACAATACTATTCTAGCAGGAATGTATGGTGTGTTCCCTCTCGGTTTAGCAACTAAGCCTATGATTTCGTTGTATTGCCTATCTTGTAGGACTATAATTTCTTATATTATGATCTATTTTAACTCAAGAAAATCTTATAAAAAACCTCATACTTAAATTCTTTCTTATCCAAAATGCATGTATTATGCATCTTGCACAGGGGATATAAGGGGATACTAGTATATCGATTATTGTTTTTTCATTTTTATGTATTAATCTGGAGACAGTGTTTTTCTTGCTATCTTTTATAAAAGAATGGCGATCCTCAAATATTTTCCTATTAATTTGCAAGTTTTATAGACTTTGCTTTTTGCACGGTCCAATATTTAAGTGTGCATTTTTCACGCTTAACATTTTATATTCAGCGTATTCATTTCTATATGTAGTTGTTCAGTGTGTGTAGCTAGGTAAGCGCCCGTAATTACTATGAGAGATTTTTTTAGTAAATAATACATCCGTAACATTAATTTTCCAATGTAAAAAGTACATCATAAAGTATGTATAGGCATTTTTTGTCAGCCACCGCCCCCATTATTTTTCTTAATTGATCACATTATATTGTGATATTTCTCGCATCGCGTTATTAAATCATCGATATGATTTTTCCATGTTCAAGTTTTATCAAATTTTCATTCCCTAGTAATTTCGCGGGATATTTGTATTAAGTTCAATGAAAGTTTGGATGTTTTTTTCGCTACCATTTCTTATGTTTTTCTATAAATCATAAATTTGCTTTTTTGATAGATTTATATTATGAAACCGCTTTAGTCCAGTCATCTATTTACAGTGAGTTATGTTTTTTTGTTTTTTCTATGGAATTTACTTATTTTAGATGGTTTGTTACTTAATATATTTCAAAAAATGTCAACGACTCCAAGCAAATTATTAAAATTTGTTTAATGTTAGATTTTCTTATCATAGTATTGAACCGAAACACCGTTATCCCGTTCGGTAATATTCCTTGATATTCGACGACCGGTCATTATTCGAAGACTGACGAATAGGGCCGAAAAGTTGCGACTTGATTTCTAACATGCAATTCGCAATTTTGGTATTTGTATTTCAAGAGATAACTTTTGAAATGTTGAACCTGATTCTTTATCTTGTAGACGCTTGTTCTGATCGAGGTAATGCGGTCAAAGCGCCTTATGACCCCGATCAAATTAAGTCAAGCACCTTCGGATACCTGATATTTATGAATGTCAAGAGTGAAGTAAGTTAAAGCGCCTGAAATGATCGCGATCAGATAAAAGAGAAGCGTCTACGAGTGTTCGATATATATGGCATTCAACGATACAGGGGTCCGTTAAGTTACTATTGCCTTAAGGTGTATTCTTATATGTTGTCGATAAAATATAAAAGCGGCTTAACAAATAAGCCAGATTATCGGAAAGCTGTTGTTCTTCATTAAAGGGTTGCTGCCGGTAAATGAGTTCTGTTGTAAAGGAGTTTAAGTTGTCGTATCTCCCCATTTTTTTGACGACGAGGCATTTTTCTAATAACACATATAAATTGAACATGATAGTTATTACTGCTCGACTTGCTTGTACATAGTGCAGCCTCAAACATTATAATGTAAGACATTGATTGAAATACATATATAACATTTATGTGTCAGTACCAAATCTAAAATGCATTAAATGAATACATGTATACACAACAGCTAATCATCATCATCATCATCATCATAATCATCATCATTATCAGCAGCAGCAGCAGCAGCATGAGAATTCCTTTATTCATTGGTAATTTGAAAATAAGAACTGCATAAGCTAAACCCATCCCAATTTACATTCAAGTGATTGAACGGTAATCATCCAATGAATGAATGGATGAATGAATGAATGAATGAATGAATGAATGAATGAATGAATGAATGAATGAATGAATGAATGAATGAATGAATGACAATGAATAACCCTTTGAGAATGTTGTAAGAACTAATATTTAACTCGATGTGCAGATACAGTACGAAATTAATTAATTAATTAATTAATTAATTAATTAATTAAATTAATTAATTTCGTACTGTATCTGCATATCGAGTTAAATAATAGTTTTCCTACAACATTCTCAAAGGGTTATTCATGTGCAACATTTTTTAAAACTAAAATGAAATAGATTTAAAATGTTTTTGACAATTTTAAAAGCTAAATTCGACATTGACGAAAAGGTAAAATATACTTACAATTACAGTAAGGTGATACACAACACTTTAGATATTTTTTCAACATATCAAAAAAAAAATTATTTGTTCATAATTTCGAAAATAATATTTTTTTTTACAAAATTCAATGATCGACATGACATACAATATATTAACTTTGCAGACAGTTTGAAATAAATATCAATTTCATTGCAAAATATCAATTTTCTCTATATATAACTTACCTAATCAGCATTTTCACTATATATTAAGTGGTCAAGCGCATTTGCTCGCCTGAAATGAAGGTTAATTTGCTGACCATATAGAAAAAGAAGAGTTTTACGGCTTTTATCAATTAAATTAATATTAAATTTGATCAGCATTTTATTTTTGTACTAATTTAATCGTTGACATGACTTAATACAATATATTAACTTTGCAGACAACATAAAATGAATAATAATTTCACGGCAAAATATCATTTTTCTCTGTACAACTTTCTCGCTTGCATGTAAAGAGCGTTAAATTTACCGAACTTAAAGAATAAAAAGTTTTACGGCCTTAAACAAAATTGAATTAATATCTAGGTGATCAGCAGTTTTTCACAAATTTAAATGGTCGGCATGATTTAATAAAATATGTTTTCCTGAATGTAAAGGCGTTATATTAATTAATTAATTAACTAAATAAAGAAACAATCTTTTAAGAGCTAATTTCCGTCGTAACATAACATAACATAATCTTTATTTCTCTCAATACATGTATACATGCAAATATGAGGAATTTACAAATAAATGATATAATCATACGAGGCTCATAAAAGATGACAAACAAAACATGCTAATCAATAATTACAAATTTTAGAACTAATGCAATATAAATAACACAAGTATTTTCAGTGAATAGTTAAGTTCTTATCTTTTGAATAATACATTTAACAAATTTACACAATTTGGAGAAATTCAGATTTGTTTTTAGTACACATAAGATGTTCTAGTTTAAAAAAATGTTTGGTCGTTGATAATATACTTTTTTCAAAAATCGTTTTCTTTCTTCGTTAAATTGACAACATTCAAGTTTAAATAATGAAATTCGTCGCCAATTTTATTTTGACAATTAGGACAAAAAATCTTTAGTTAATTGGAGTACTGGACCAATTTCCCGTTTCTATTGGAAATCGATGATTTCTTGTTCGAAATTTAATAAAAAAGTACAGTAATGAACTATCTAAATTTGCCAAGTACGATTCAAATCCATAAAGTTTTCTCTTAATTATTCTATTAAAATAAACTGTTACTCGAAATTTTCAATGTTTATAATACCACTCATTTAAAAAAAAATCTTTTAACTTTTGTTTAACAGAAAGTTTGAGCCACTCAGAGTTTGTAAATGTGTTGTCGAACCACACTTCTGATAGACCACATTTGATTAAAATAGTTTTGACATTAAAAACCATGGAAATTTCTTTTTTAAGCAAAATTATCACTTAAACCAGCTGCCTGAGTGTAGTAAGTTATTATAGACAAGAATTGACAATTTATTATTAGCGTTAACACCGTCGTTATTACATAATTTTGACCAGAATGATATTATCCTTTCTTCGATGTCAATAGCTAGAGGCATACAACCGGTCTCTCCATAAACAAAATAATTTGCTGTTGACTTTTTTAATTTAAGAATAATTTTTAAAAACCTTAGTTGTACTCGCTCAATAATGTCGAGATTACCAAATCCCCAAATTTCTACACCGTACAGTAAAATCGGCTTAATTGTTTTTGTTAAATAATTCAATTTGTAAATCAATTGGAAGATTGAGACGATTAGAATTTTTTAATTAAACTATACATGGCTCTTGTAGCTTGGCTCGCGATATGTTTTTTTTACATTTTAGAAAAGAAACCTGTTTTACTAAAATAAATTCCAAGATATTTGTACTCATTTACTACCTCGATAGGTTTCGTTTTTGAAAGTAAAATTATACATTTGTTGTCTACCTTTAGAAAAAACTACGATTTTTGTCTTTGACGTATTAACCTTAAGTTTCCAAGTATCACAGTATTGTTCATATATATTTAATGCTTTTTGTAAATCATCTGCTGTTTCTGATATTATAACCGTATCGTCAGCATAGAGTAATATAAATAATTTTAAAAGACAGAGAAAAGCTCATTTGTATTACTTCCATTTACCAATGTTATTCCATGTACGTTACTATCATTTAAAAAATACGATTCTAGATCGTTTAAAAAAAAGTGAAAATAGCAATGGCGATAAAATTTTCTCCTTGTCGTACACCTATATTACAAGGAAAAAAAAATAGAAAAACAAGAATTTACCTTAACACATGACTTAATATTACTGTACAAATTTTTAATGACCTGAAAACATTTTCCATTAATATTTGAGTTTATCAGTTTTTCCCGTAAACCATTTCTCCATCTGTGTCAAATGCTTGTTTAAGATCAATAAAGGAGCAAAAAAGCTTTTTTCCATTGTTATTAAGATAATGAAAATGTGTTGCAAAACAAATAAATGATCTGAAGTAGAAAAACCTTTCCTAAAACCTGTCTGTACATTGTTAATTATTTCATTAGATTCAACATAATCAGTTATTCTTTTATTTAAAAATACAAGTAAAAACTTTACCTAAACAACTTAACAAAGTTATAGGCCTATAATTTCCAGGGTCAGATTTGTCCCCTTTGTTTTTATATATTGGGTTGATTATACCAATAGTCCATGATTCAGGAATTATACCGGTATTTAATATTAGGTTAAAAAGTTTAACATATATTGTTTTCATTAATGGAAATGTTGCTTTAAGGTGTTCATTTACTACATTGTCATATCCACTGGCTTTATTATTTTTAAGGGTTTTTGATTGCATACTCAATTTCATTGTCTGTGATTGGAACATTAATCTGTTCGTTACTTTCATTTACTTCATTAGAAATTTGGTCCATCTATAATTTCATCACTTTCATCATTTTAAAATTTACACTTTTAAAGAAATTATAAAGGTCAGTTAGGTCAGCCTCGTAATTTTTGTTTTGTTTTTTGTTTAAAATTTTCCAATAGTTTCGTGGGTCTTTACCTTTAAAGATTTCGCAATTTACTTATACTTTCTTTTTTCTCATTTCTATAGAATTGTTTTAACGTGCCTTTATATATTTTTGCGTTTTGTTTCAAGTTTTCCTTTGTGGTTTCGTTTTTTTTCTTAATTTATAAAGTGCTTTGCAGTGTGAAAATTTTTTTCTAGCCTTTTTACATTTTGGTCCAAACCAAGGTTTGGAATTATTAGTTATTTTTTTTTGTTATTAATATCTTTTATTTTTGTATGTCCAAAAATTTCACGGGACGTATTTGAAAATAATGACGATATGGTTTCAGTTATTATGTCAGCATTTTCTTGAGTGAAATTATTATTGACTTCAAAGTTATCTAATGCTTCATTAATGTTTTGTATTTCATTAACATCTATCTTATTTAAAAACTCATTTGTTTTAGTGCTATCCCAAAGTTTTATGGTAGGTTTCTCCATTTGTACACTACATTTGCTCAATTCAAAAGCTTAATTTAAGTTCCACAGGGTTATGTACGTCTGACATTAAGGGACAAAAGTCTAACACATTAAGAGACACAATTTGCTTAAAACAGTTTGAATTACAGATAAAATAATCAACAGTACTTGTGCCTTTACACGTTGTTTTCCCCCGGAATATCCATATTTGTTCTACCGTTTAAAATGTTATAGACAATTAAGTTTTAAAAAATCGAGTAATTGGGGATCCATAGTTGTTAGACGTTTTGTCACTATTTATACTGGTCCGTTTAAACATTAACTGCCGAGTCGAACATACTCATCTCAATATTATATTCTGAACAAAGTTCTTCTAAATTTTGACTTTCAAAAAAATCTGTGTCAAGTATAATATAATCATCTAAAGATTTAGTTCTGCTATTGAAATCTCCAAATAGACGAAATGAGTCATATTTATCAATAAAATTACTATAATCGTTCTGTATCTCTAAAAAGGGGTCCTCAAACTGAATATTCTGAATATTCGGGTGGTATATAAATAACACCACACAATAGATCATTATCAGTTTTACATATTGATTTTTGACACAGTAAACCATAACACCAATTTACAATCTGTTTCTATGATCTTAACGTATTTTGAAATATCTTTTCTGACAAATAATGCTAAACCCCCTGATTTACGACGAGTTCTGATATCATGTCTATTTTTTTCATAAATACATCATAACCAGGTAAATCTATAAAGTCTAAGTTATCACATTTAGTTTCTTGTAAAACAATAATACAATATTGCTCTAATAACTTTGTAAATTCAGGGCAGCCTAGTTTCGATTTTAAACCACAGACATTTAGAGATAAAATACTAAACAGTTCTGCATCTAGAGAATCTTTGTTGCTCAGTAATTCGGATTCAGATAAATTTAAGTAGCTAGTCGAATTACCTCCCTTGTTTACTTCAACATCATTTACAGTAAAAAAGTTTAAATCATTAAATCCGGTGCAATCAATTTTATGGGTAACATTTGGGCTAATATACCCTGCATTATTTAGGTTACTATTCATTGTATACAAATTCGTAAAGACATCATGACTTGTTAAGTAGTAATAATAAAAAAATTCCCTAGGATCGTAATTCGCATATAAAAAATGATTAACATTCCAAGGTGATTTAAAGCTGTTATAACAGTTATATAAATACCATGATCTGTAACTGTAAAGATAATACATGTAGTACATACACGTTTCATAGTAACTGACAGACAAATAATAAGAGTTTAACAAAGCATAATAATTGTAAATGTCTAGTCCGTTAAACACGTTACTGTTATCTGCACTACACTGTTTATATTTTGGTATTTTTTTTGTCTGCATTATAAAAGTGAGGTTCCCCCTAGGGGGGTTACAATAGTAAAAGTCAAAATCCTTGAGAATAATACCGTGTCAGCATCGTATCGATCTGACTCTTTTCTCAATAAGAACTCCATTGTTGTTTGATCCATTGCACACAATCATCAGCTGTAGCATTCCGTTTTAAGTTGCAATCAGACTCTAGCGGCGAGCGTTCTTTACGTTTTTGAACTGCCTATCAATATCCATAGTGTCGTAATAAAGAGCATTAAATCTGTTAGGAGTTTCAAAAGTTAGTGTTGTAGTATTGGTATTCTGAATATGACGTGACTGCACTGCACCAATTCGTTGGTTTTGAGAACTCCTGGGCACTAAAGTACTCTACTCGATCCCCAATGCGTTCACGAGAATTACTGGTTGGACTGGGATGGCGTACATAATGTTTGTCCAGTTTTGTCAGTATATTTTCCACTATTTGGGTTAAATAACTGATTATTGATGTAAACTGTATGTAAAATTTACGGCTAATTGATCCACATTTTGTTTATGTTTTTGTGTGATATATCCAAAGATGGTCATTTGTGTTTTTCACACCATGCAATTCGATCTCAATCTGATTAAAGGGTAATAAAACTTAATTTATGGAATGTTTTCACAAGATTTTGGGGTGCGAACATCCAATTTTCAATTTCAAATTTTATTGCCTGAAACATTATACAATGTTTATAGCAGATAAACAATATAAACATATATACCTGTCCAATGGATAAGACATGAGTAAAACAATTAACAAGAGCTTAACAAACAGACAAAGAGAAGAAGTTCAATACAATATTATCAAAATATGGTGCTTTAAACAATACGAATTTTATTTGCAGAAAAAATGAATTTTGCTAAGTTATATAAAGTATTTTTTGATGACGAACACTTGATATTTTCAAATTTGTTTAAAGAAGGCTTAGCTTTCTTTTTAAACCTATTATATCGTGTCTTGGCTTTAACAAACCTTTGTTTATTTTCATCCGTTTTATTCCTATTATGCAAGTTCTTAAGAGATTTAAATTTGATCTTTTCTTGTTTACATTTGCTATCAAACCATAAGTGATTTTCGTATTTAATTTTGTATTTTTTTGTTATTTATCTACCGAATACAGTTTCAGCTGCTGAATGAAGTAAATTTGTGAATTGTGTGGCAGATTCATTGACGTCACCAGAATTAACTTGTGTTATCAATTTATTAATTGACTCATATCATTTCTTAAAAGACAATTAAAAGAGTTTACCTTATTTGTGTCAAAAACTATTGTTTTTATATTATTTTGAGTGTTTTCTGATTTCGTACCGTCAAACTCTAATGTAACACTGAATTTAGACTTTAATTCAAAAGACATACACGCATGATCGGAGAATTCATTGAAATCATTTATAGAAAAAATTGTCTATATATTTTGAAAGTATCATATTTAAGTAGAAGATAGTCTAAAACACTGGCACCCCTATCGTTACAAAAAAAGTAAAATCTCCTGAAGTATCATTTCCTAATCGGCCATTTGCAATTAAAAAAACCGGTCGATTGACATAATTGTAACAGATTTTCTCCCATAAGAATCAATGACCTTATCTTTACTACATCTTGCGTGAGATATCTATCATATTTAAAATAAATGAAAAAGGTTGATTGTCATCTAAGTAATTTATCAAAAACAATAAAAATCGTAATCATCAGAAATTCTACTATTCATGTCACCAGTAATGAGAACATGGCCTAAGTTTTCATAATGAACAATATTTGATTCTGAAGCAATCAAAAAAGTCAAAAGTATTATTTTCTAATACAAACGAATTATTACTTTTGGGTCTCTTGTAAACATGGCATAGATAATATCAGTATCTTGTGAAAAAGAGTTCTATCTAAATTTTTTAATCGCCAAAATAGTCCATTGATGTTTTTTTTTCAATTATACTTATTTTATCTTTAAGATATGTTTTTATAATATACGAGAAAATACCTTCCGAAAAACGTCCAGTCTTTTTGTGTTTCGATTTAACTCCATATAAATGATTATTTAAAACTATCAATGTTAAAGATTTGTTCTATTTTTCACTAGAAATCCACGTCTCAATTAAAAAAAATAATGTCAAAAAACACTTTGATATAGTCAATAAAGTCATGATCCCTAACTTTCCGTTTTAAATCCGTTTATATTCCATGCTCCTACGCTAAGGGATAGCTCTTGACCCCCCCCCCCCTAAATGGAGTCCATGTGCTCATGGGTCGCTGAAGTGTACCGGTCGTCCATTGATAAAAAGCTCCTTACCGATAAATTTAACATTTTCCCAGCATTTTTTGCCTGTCGCATTACGCTATACAAGGGTTTGCGTGCATCTCGAACCTCTTTCGGGAGTTGAGCCCCTATGCCAATGTTAGCTTCCTTCAGGGAAGTATTCTTCTCAAAGATGTTTTTACGCACTAGCTCACGTTGCCTGTTATAGTGAAACGTAGCTATTAATAGGGCGAGGTTCCCGGGGGACGCGTTTCGACGAAAAGGGCGGCATGCATTATCGATAAAGAGGTCCTCCGTGATTTCTATATGTTTATGGATAATGTCTTGAACGATCTTTTGGCAGTCTTCCGGTCTATCAGCCGTACTTCGGTATACCATATAAAACACAAGGTTGTCCTTCATTGATTCATTTCAAGATCAAGTAACTTTTTCTCAGTGTTTTGCTTTGTTGTCGGACATTGTTTTTGAGTTTTTCTTCAAAGGATGAACAAGACTGTTTAAGTGTTTTATTCTCCTTTTTGTTTCGATCAAAGCATTATTATTTTCTTCGAACTTATCCCCGAGATACGAGGTTGCGATTTCTGTTTCTGTCACGCGCTTGTCGATATCTTTCACTTTGATTTCAAGGTCGGAAAGTTTTAGACTAATTGAATTAACTGTTTTTTCTATTTTGTCTATTTTCTCCAAGGGTTTAATTTCGATTTGATGTCTCTAAGGGTCTTCCTAATTTCTAATCCACGGCGGCTGTTGAAGTCCAACACCGAATGGAGAAATTCGGAGGCGGGCTGTGCCCGTAACCTGGGACGGGTATCCCATATGGCCCCTGTGAAAAAGCCATTCCATATAAACCCAAAATAATGGGATGTGTCAGCTTTTGGTTTTTTTGACAATTGTCACATATCCAAATATTGACCACTCGTAACGGATGAGTAACTCCCAACACAGTGTGTTGTCCGCATTGCCTATCTTCTCATGTACAATGTCCGATATTGGTGAGATTATCTTGCGTTTTTCTTTACGTGATTTAACCACTTTTTCATTAGAATTTCCGAAATTTATTCCGTTTGACATTAAGAAGACTACATATGTATCTTTTAGTCCATTAAAAATCCAATTTATATTTGGTAAACTAGCTTTAAATCCAAATAAACAAGTGTCCACGTTACACGTGTCTTATCCATTAAACTGATCACGTGATTACATATGGGGCCAATCAGATATATGTCATTGATTCATTTTGCATTCCAATCAATTTATTAGCCGAATGAGAATTTCTTTATTCATTGGTAATTGAAAATAAGAACTGCATAAGCCAAACCCCGCCCAACTTTACAGCTAAATGATTATGGTACGGTCTCAGAAATTTAAAGTAATCATCCAATGAATGAATGAATGAATGAATGAATGAATGAATGAATGAATGAATGAATGAATGAATGAATGAATGAATGAATGAATGAATGAATGAATGAATGAATGAATGAATGAATGAATGAATGAATGAATGAATGAATGAATGAATGAATGAATGAATGAATGAATGAATGAATGAATGAATGAATGAATGAATGAATGAATGAATGAATGAATGAATGAATGAATGAATGAATGAATGAATGAATGAATGAATGAATGAATGAATGAATGAATGAATGAATGAATGAATGAATGAATGAATGAATGAATGAATGAATGAATGAATGAATGAATGAATGAATGAATGAATGAATGAATGAAATGAATGAATGAATGAATGAATGAATGAATGAATGAATGAATGAATGAATGAATGAATGAATGAATGAATGAATGAATGAATGAATGAATGAATGAATGAATGAATGAATGAATGAATGAATCAGCTGATCAGCAGTTTTTCACAAATTTATGTGGTCGGCATGATTTCATAAAATATGTTTTCCTGAATGTAAAGAGCGTTAAATTAATAAATTAATGAACTAAACAAAGAAACAATCTTTTTAGAGCTTATTCTTAATAAACTGTATGTAAAATTTACGGCCAACTGATCCACATTTTATTTATTTTTTGTGTGATACTTAGGGCAAGTATAAATGAATGAATGAATGAATGAATGAATGAATGATTGATTGATTGAATGAATGAATGAATGAATGAATGAATGATTGATTGATTGATTGAATGAATGAATGAATGAATGAAGGAATGAATGAAGGAATGAATGAATGAATGAATGAAGGAATGAAAAAATGAGTGAACGAACGAACGAACGAACGCGAACGAACGAACGAACGAAACAATCTTTAAAGAGCTAATTTCTCTCATTAACTGTATTGAAAATTTACGGCTAAATGATCCATATTTTATTTATGTTTTTTTGTGATATTTCCAAAGAGGGTCATCTGTGTTTTCACACCATGCAATTGAATCTCAATCTGATTAAAGGGTAATAAAACTTAAATTGATCGATATATACTTCTGTTACGTAATATGTTAAGTAATTTATGTCATGTGATAAACAATGTTTTCACACGTTTTTGGGGGCTAATCAGATATGGTCATGATTCATTTTGCAATCAATCATTTATAAGCCGAATGATGATTCCTTTATTCAATTGGTAATTGAAAATAAGTACTGCATAACCAAACTCAGCCCAATTTTATTGCTTAATGATTATGTTATGGTCAAAGAAATTTTAGGGTAATCAATTCAACCAAAACCATAATTTTTCATATGTTTTTATTCATTAAAGTTTATTCTTTGCTGATTCTATTTGTAAAATATTTTGTTGATTTAAGTGACCATATAGAAAAAGAAGAGTTTTACGGCTTTCATCAATTTGAATTAATATTAAATTGATCAGCATTTTATTTTTGCGTTGACATGACTAAATACAATTTATTAACTTTGCAGACATCATAAAATGAATAATAATTTCACGGCAAATATCATTTTTCTCTATATATCTTAATAGTCCGCCAATTCTCGCTTTGCATGTAAAGAGCGTTAAACTTGCCGAACATAAAGAATAAGAAGTTTTACGGCCTTCAATAAAATTGAATTAATATCTTGCGGATCAGCAGTTTTCACAAATTTATGTGGTCGGCATGATTTTATAAAATATGTTTTCCTGAATGTAAAACAGCGTTAAATTAATAAAATTAATGAACTAAACCAAAGAAACAAATCTTTTTAGAGCTTATTCTTAATAAACTGTATGTAAAATTTACGGCCAACTGATCCCACATTTTATTTATTTTTTGTGTGATATATCCAAAGAGGGTCATTTGTGTTTTTCACACCATGCAATGGAATCTCAATCTGATTAAAGTGTAATAAAACTTAATTGATCGAACTGAACTTCTGTTATGTAACATGTTAAGTAATTTATGACCAGTGAACATAATGTTTTCACAAGATTTTGGGGTGTGAACATACATTTGGGGCCAATCAGATACCAATCTAAAATGCATTATGAATACATGCATACACAACAGCTACATCATCATCATCATCATCATCATAATCATCATCATCATCATCAGCAGCAGCAGCAGCAGCAGCAGCATGAGAATTCCTTTATTCATTGGTAATTGAAAATAAGAACTGCATAAGCCAAACCCCGCCCAATTTTACAGCTAAATGATTATGGTATGGTCTAAGAAATTTAAAGTAATCATCCAATGAATGAATGAATGAATGATTGAATGAATGAATGAATGAATGAATGAATGAATAAATTAATAGATGAATGATTGAATGAATGACAAAATGAGTGAGTGAGTGAGTGAATGAATGAAAAAATGAATGAATGAAAAAATGAATGAATGAAAAAATGAGTGCACTCACTCACTCACTCACTCATTCACCAACTCACTCACTCACTCACTCACCCACCATCCACTCACTCACTAACTCACTCATTCATTTCATATATTTTCCGAATATGATATTCTTTATATGTAAGATCATCATATTATGAGTACATTTTCTAAATTTTATTCCAATATATATCACATAGAAGACATTTCATTAACATAACTGAATAAAATAATTTAA
Organism: Ruditapes philippinarum; assembly: GCF_026571515.1. NCBI lineage: Eukaryota > Metazoa > Mollusca > Bivalvia > Venerida > Veneridae > Ruditapes > Ruditapes philippinarum. The sequence goes on from NW_026852972.1 coordinate 40,439, forward strand.
CAATAGAAATTGAGAAAATAATATCAATTATTATTTATATATCACAATATTTATTATTTGTAATGGTGTCATCTTGAAAAAATACGTCTTATCAAGCATCTCTCGACCTGCCTAGAATAACACTAATAGCTAGTTGACACCTAAATTGACATCTTTAAATGTTTTTCCTTCTTTATCTAAACTTGTCAGCAGTTTTTTCGATAACAGCTTCTTTTATTTAAACTAGTTAGCAGTTTCTTAAATAAATTATCATATATATCATCATTCATCAGCATTTTAGTATTACATCAAAAAAAATCGACCCGTGCAAAAATCGGCTCTAACACGTTTCGGCCCATATTTTGTCTTTATTTAGTCCGGGAAGTACATAAAACTAACCTTAAATATTAATATATATTAACTTCCAATTGGATTAATTTCCATTCCTTTTAAATTGGAATTAATTCCAATAGGATTTATTTGCAATAAAAAGTATTGGAAAAACTCCAACTGGAATAATGCCCTGTTGGGTTTATTCCAATCGATTTTTTCCAGTTAAATTTAATGGAAAAAAAATCCGATCGGATTTTCCGAAAAAAAATGGTTAAATAGACGTTATTTTCAACAAGAAAATGCATACAAATACATATTAAGCCATGTGTTTTTGTATTTCGACAATTTCATAAAAAATTGAAATTCCGGTTGAATAAATAATTAATTGTTGGAAATAAATTCAATTGGAATTTAAATGAATTCCGCCGCCCGGACAGCATAATTCCGATCGGAAAATACATGAAATTCCGCCCGGACAAATTTTTTAAAAATACAATTTTAGATAAGAAAAAAAATTAAAAATAGCTTTAAATGAAGTCAATTATTAATAATTAACATTAAATCTATCGGATAAAATGATTTTTGAGTGCTTAGGGCAAGTATAAATGGTAGTGAAGTTTGCCACTATCCCGGTGGTGCAAAGATATTCCGGTGGCTGTTACTAAAAGAACCAGCTTAGCTCTATACTGATGGATTTAGCCAATATATATAATATGTATAACAATATATAACGGTCTATATCTAATACATTTTCCTAGATATGAAAATATAAAAATAAAACTATTGTGTAAGCATATAGATATGGAATAAATTATTAACCACTTTCATGATCTAGACAATTGTTCGTGTTTAAAAAAAAAACACTCGTAATACCTCGGGCGATTTCATTAAGTATTTATGACAAAATCCAGAGGAAAGCAAGTAATAACGTTTGGTAGTCTTTTTAATCGAATCCAATCTTTTTCAATCGAATCTTGGTCTTCTAGTCTGCAATTCTCTTGTATTTTTGTGTGATTTATGCTTCCGAGGGATCACTTTGTTTCCAGATTTTTATACTTTACAACAGCAGGTGTCAAGTGCTGTGTGGCAGCTGTAAAAAGTTTCCCCGTACTTCACTTCAGTGTTGTTATATTTTTCTGGTCCTTCGGGATCATTGATGCCAGCACTATTAAGTGTTGAGAATTGAGTACCGCTCAAGCCGGTGCTAGGGGGCGTGAGGGATGTTGCACATTTTCATTATCCCTCATGTACAGACTCAATCAAACCGAGTCTGCAATTCTCTTGTAATTTTGTTGTGATTTATGCTTCTGAGGGATCACTTTGTTTCCAGATTTTTTATCAAGGTTTAATTGTCATACAAGTTTTTTTTCACATAAAAAATGCTCTAAGTATCCATAAAGTGATATAGCTTTAAAAGTTCAACTTCAATGTGTTTTAACCTTATTTTAAAATGAGGAGGCCAACAGTACAATGAACAAAATATAAAATTAAAGATAAAATATAATTACATTTCTGTTACGTTTATAAAAAGCAATTGCTTTTTTTAAAGATATTGTGTGCAAAAAAAATCGAAATGGATGGATTTCAGTTCAGTATAATTGTCATTGCGGGCTTTAATCGTGTTTATAACCTGGTATTCAACCAAATTAATTGGACGTAAAACCAAGTTTTCTATAGAATTGCAAAGCGCAAAGTGTCAATAAAGCCATCAGGAATGCAGACACACAGACAAGCGAAGTAACAACAATTTGTGTTCAAATTGAAACTGTGATATTTACATAGAGGCCGGCAGAATCTGGTGACAAAAAAGTGGATTCCAGTGGAATCTTTCATAAAAACTGTGGAAGCTGTGAAGAAATGTGTTGTAAACTTTACTCGAGAATGGAAAGCTTTAATTCCAAATTAGATGATTAGTTGGTTAATTTACCGAAAATTATTAAATTTTCTATGCCATCTATGATATTTGGAAATGGATGAATCACGTTGTATAAAATTTATTGTTTTGTGGATTAAAAGGTAGCGTTAAAAACGTCACTGCGAGAGAAAAAGGACCGTGATATATACACTTTACAGTACCGTCCATGAATAGGTTGAATCAAATCGAGCCGCAACATCTTCAATTTTGTTTGTTATGGCCGTTGGTTACGGATTCTGTTTTTCTTTATTTTATATGTGATCAAAATTCTGAGAAACAGCATTAAATCACATTATGTACAGACATCAAGTCACATTTTACTTCTATTTTAACACAATCCATTTCCTCTCAGGAGCCTCACATAATCCTCAATTTCTATAAATAAGTGTAATGGAAGTAGAATTTAAGGATCATTTTAGAATAATTTTCGAAATTTACCGATTTATCTGAATATTCAGAGATATTATTCAAATAAATACATTATATCCTGCAACAAATGTGAAGTGAACTTGTCTTACTTTCAATGTAGGAAGTGTACTTTGCGACTTCCACGCTTTCGATATCAAATTGTTTTGATTTAGAGAAAAAATATCAAGAAAAAAGTTGCGACCACTTGGAAGCAATAAAAACAGCAACAACGAAATTGTTTTTAAAAATGCTGATTTGGTTTGATCGAGTCTGTCTTTGGAAAAAACTGTTGGAGTACAACAAGCCTTTCGCCCCCAGCTCCGGTTTTGTGTGGTATCCAAACTTCAACAATTTCGTGTCGGAAGCATAGATCCCCGAGGATAAATAAAAGATAATAACACTAAAGTGAAATACAAGATAATTATATAGCTGCCGCTTGGTACTCAACAACTGCAGTTGTGAAGTATAAAAATCTGGAAAACAGGTGATAACTCGGAAGTTTAATAGAACAAGAACTTCAGCAGATCGCATATATGTTGTGGTAGTATGTCTTTATACTGATAGTAAATGTTTATGCGGTTGTACGACGAGAAACAGTTTTAGCTGCACTACAAAATACTTACGACTGCGATCATGAAAATGACTTCAGTTAGCCGTTGAGATAATTCACCTTCTTCAGCTCTTATGGAAATGTTCAATCCATGCCAATATACTTGAAATGCTAGAATTCCCAATTAGGTAAGTCGTCGTGCTTCAGTAAGTGTTCAATTAAGAAACCAACCAGATTCGATTACAAAAAGGTAAATGTCTTCCAGATGTAATTAGTTATTTTATATTCTTAAAATGTTTCATTTATCTCTGCGAGCAAAATGCTGCGAATACCTTTTAGGAAATTAGGAAATACCAAGTATAGTAATTGTTTTATGACATGATCGAATTTCTAGCTTTCTCAAAGTCATTCTAGACAGAATCCCTGTAATACAGTTTCATGTTAATTTCGTCTAAAATAGAAGTTGGCTCAGACAAAACAAAACGACAAACCAGTGCGAAAGACTAATTGCAGCAATCAACAACGGCCACAAAACCAAGAAATGTGTTCGAGTGTTGCCGTCGAATAACAGAAAGCTTTTGACAGCTATAAAACGAATCGTTGACATTGTACCTTGAATTTAACAGATGACTCTGGAGCATTTACAATGTCTTACAATGATCATGAAATTGGGTTTTGTATTGGCATTCATAATTACTAATTATAAATTATAATATTTCTCATATGTACCTTCGGACAAGTTTTTCAAACACCGGTTAAAAGTCCGCGAAATTGTTCGCAGTTTATGACGGCCTTTCAAGCACCTTGTTGTCGCTAGATCATGAATTTTCACCATTTGTAGACGAAATTTAGACAGAATGTCAGAGAAGAATGATTTTCAGGTATTTTTGTATCTTTTTATGTCTTTTATTTAAAAAGAAATACAAAGTTTTAATGTGCAAAACTAGAATTTTTATTTTTTAGGAAGTTGCGTCTGCTGTCAAATAATAGAGCGCTTCAGTTAAAAAAATGAGTTTATCTTTGGTGAAATCATGTTTTTGACTTGTCAGTTTGCATCCTGCATGTAATATATAGAACACAGTATTTGAAATGTAAGTTTTAGCTATGAATTTTATCGAATAATCCTGGTTTTTCAGTGGTTAAACTTCTTAGCAACAGTATATACAAAAGGAAATTGTCTCCTTCATAACATAGTTACAGTGCAAGAGTAGTCGTCCAATGACATCGATCGATTTACTATAATATAGAATAATTAAACCTAACATAGATGTATATGCCTCTGTGATGTAAACTGGTAGAGTGTAAGTCTACCGATCGGGCGGTCAGAGGTTCCAAACCTCGTGCTATCTTTTTTTTTTATTAAATATTTTATATTCTGTGGTATATATATATAATTATATAAAACTATTTTATAGATGATTTGTTGAGAAGTGTTTTTTATAGGTAAAATACATTACCTGATTACTATCTTAACTGATTTATTATAACTGGGAAAAAATATATTGTATTTTATTTTGTCCCAGATTTTTAACTGGTATTACCTGAATATCTATAGATTTATTAAAATTTATTATTGACTTTATTAAAAACGCAGGAATTAGATGAGTTATATGAGGAATTTGGCGTAGTTAATGAGACAGTAGAGAAAGGCGCCACATGTAACAGAGGACGAATTATATGAAGAGTGGGGAAACGATGATGACGACCAACAGGCAGAGTCAATCATAGGACGTGTCCACGAGTTTGTCAACAATGCTGTCAACAAATTTTGTTTGCTTATTATTTACCCAAACTATGTAGGACGCACAGAGAGAGAGAGAGCGACAGTTCTACAGACAGACAATAGAAGAGGCTCGTGAGAAATGAGGCACACATCAGTCACAGTCAATCGACCTGCCCAGCCATGCACTAGTGATTTATCAAAAGTGCACTATACATTTGACTATTCTCAAAATGTGACAATACCACACCATAGTCAACAAATGGGCCCTTTGTATTTTGTGACTTGAAGGAAAATACAAATTTTTGGCGTCCGTGTTGATTCTGTGTCACAACAACATAATTACCTAATAGACGAGGATGAATCGATTGGTATGTTAAGAATAAATAAATAAATGAATAAATAAATAAATAAATAAATAAATAAATAAATAAATGAAGGAATGAATGAATGAATAAATAAAGTACATGTAATTAATAAATACATAAAAAATAACTAAATAAATTTTGCTTTTTTTCAATAATATTGAAGATATTTTGCTTTTTCAGAATTGTAAAATATTCATTTCATATAAAAGATAATCGATAAAATATTCTAATGTGTGCCGTCGAAATATTAAATATACTTAAAATTAATGTAAATTAACAGGTGTTGAATGGTACAGGGACGCACGGGCCAAACTCAGTTATAAGTATGCTACACCACTGCCTCGCAAACCAGGGATTTGGAGAAAAAGCTTGCATCATGCACGCCGACAACTGTGGTTGTGAGTATTTTACCGTATATGTGTTTTCAATTAAACATGAGTATAGTATTGAACAGTCACTTATATATTCAGAGTGCGACATTGTACAAAGCATCGATTTAATTTTTAAGTTTTAGTTCAAATGGTGAATATATTTTTATTACAGCGCAGAATAAAAATCGCTTTATGTTAGCGTATCTGGCATGGCGAATTCATATGGGGCTCCATGATGAGATAACACTCCTGGACCGGGTTGTTCAAAACATTGGTTAAAATTAACCAATGGATAGCTTATCCACTGGTTAAATCCTTAACCAGCGGCCAGCTATCCAGTGGATAAAATTTCATTGTTCGACAGTTGGATAGTACCCTGGCTACCTAACCAGTGGATAGCATATTTATCCACTGGTTAAGTACCACAATGCAACAGGGTTGGTTAGTGATTCTGGAAACAAAATGGCCGATTTTTTGATGATAATTAATTTTTTAGAATCAAAAAGTTCCCAAAGAAATAATTTTGCATGTTTTGTGCTTTCTAGATTTTTGGAATTAAACATAAAGTATATCAGAGACCTTAAAGTATTGATAGATCTATTTTTCCCTTAGACACACATAAGAAAAAATTCAAAAACAACTTTTTTTTCAAATTTTGGATTAAAATTACTTCCATTAGATGGGTTATGTTCTAACTAAGAAAATGAGTACTGACACTTGTATGTTTTATTGAAAAATAAGAAAGTTATGACTGTTTAATTGAATTTTCTGAACTACAACAACAACAAATTTTGATTGAAAAAGCGTTCTAAAAGCACTTTTTCAGAAATGTTTCAATTTAATCCTATGCATTTCATATGAAATGATCTAGTTAAGAAAAATTAAACATATATTTGTAAGAAAAATCTGGTTTAAAACAAGTTTTAATGATTTTTACTGTTTAAATGATGATAACTAACCACTGGTTAAGGGCATTATCCGGTGGTCCTACGACTGGTTAAAGTTAACCACTGGATAATAAATTTTATCCCTTGGATAAGTTTTGAGCAACAGAATTTATCCAACAGACAAAATTTAACCAGCGGATAATGAATTTAACCACTGGTTAACACTAACCAATGTTTTGAACAACCGGATCCTGATGGGAATTCCTGGTCACACAAAGTAATTAATGTTTTTAATATATGTTATATTTTATACTCGTATAATGCGAACTTATGTATTTTAGTTTATGACAGTCCTCTACATTACTTTTGGTCTGCACAAAACGAGCATTTGCTATTTTTACGTGTTTAAACATATATGTGCTTGCACACCAGCGAGCGTGTTTAATACATGCCATAGAGACAATCTGGCCATTAGCTTAAAACTAAAACACTGTCGAACAAATCGATTATACTAGAACAAATCTACTTGCAATTATTTTGTTCCTATAGAAATAAAGAAAAGAAATCAACATAAACTATAAATAAGCAGTTTTTGATATAGTTTTATTCGATTTTAGGTGTCTTGTGGACGGAGGATTTGGACATATCAAGAAGCTGTATAGGCGCACGGACTGCGACAGTATTTCGCAGGTGGCATCTGTCGTGAGAAAGTCTGCTTTTAGCAATTTCTACGTGCTCTTCCGCAAGGAGGATGGATGTCAGAATTGGACTTGGTATTCTATTACAAATATTTGAATTTCTAAAATTTACACCCCATTTAAATAAGTTTGTACAATAAAACAACTAAACAAATTAATAGAGAGCTCAATTCGGCGCTCGGCATATATGCTGTCATATTACTTGTACGTGTATTAATAATTGCTTGTCATTGTAAATTATCAAGTAGTTTATGATTGACATAATATTAACTAGTCAACATATGTTACAGGTATGACTGGAAGACATTTTTGCCGCGCTTCTTTTTACCATTAAGGGGTGTACAGCGGTATCACTATTTCCGTGTTATGAAGGATGCTGTATACGTGAAAGAGCGCTCAACTGACGTAGAGCAGCAGGTCACAATCCTAAAGAGAAATGCTACAGTACCAGAAGATATTCTCCCTGCAGTTTTGCTACCGGGTGGACTTTCCCGCGCAAGGCAGCAATACCTGTACAAAAATGTACGACCTTTTGTACGTCAGGCGTATCGTGATGTGACGCGCCCACCGTTACGGGAAGAATGACAATTTAGATTTACATGTACAAATGTATACATGCATTATCTTTGTCTGTATGTTTAGTCCTTAGATTTGTTATCAATAAACTAGATATTTATTTGATATAAGAATGATCTATATATTTCAAGTTATAAAATTTTGTTAATCGTAAATTAACCAATATACTGGGTACATAAGTGCTGATCCGTTTATGTGATTTCTTCCGTTATCGTTTTATTTTTATGATTTTGAAGTTTGTAACTTCATAGGACTGTAAAATAAATTCATTTGGAGTTACTGTCTTTATTGGTTCTTACACAATCCATTCTTAACACAAGGCAATTCGGCAATAAACCACGACGTTCTTTAAAACGTTCAACGTTTAAACAAACGTCGTCGTCGACGTCGGAGCAACACATTGGTCTATGTACATAAAAAGATATATCTTTGTCATTTTTCAAGTTATTTTTGTGAAATAAAAAGTAAAATCATCTGTAATAATTGGTTTCGATGAAAATTATGAAACCAAAAAATCGAAGAAAATTGCCCGAAGGGTCATTTTGTCATGACGGCGCCCATATACTGTTTCTTATTTCTTATCTCATTATTAAAGAAAATATATTATTAATTTTATTATGATTCTAACATAAGATGTATGTGATTTCATACCCTTCAACCTGTGTGTCCCAATTACATTCCCTGTTTAAATGATGACTGGAATCTTGTTAAAAAACCTACAGAACTGTTTTCAGATAACTGTATATGAGAAACGTCTGTTGTAGTCAGAGCTTCAATAATTGAACCGATCAAATTGTGTGTCTATTCTACATTAACAATTATATGTAGGTGCACTTTGCATCAGCGGCCAATCCTTCCGTGTTTCCATTTTTACTCGGTCCAGATTAGAGTGGCTACTTAAATTAAAGATAACCATTGTCTTAATTTAACGACATGCACTTCTGTATTAATAACTGATAAAGTTATCAGCGGTTTGATTCTGATTGGGGTTACCATAATATATAAGTATGTTAAATGACAAGGATTTGACTCTTATATAGTATTGAAATAAATTGCAATTTCTACAATTTCGTTAGGTGATAAAGGGGCATAATTCTGCACAAATGATAGATGGTGTGACCTGCTCTTGTCTACAAATTCGAGTCATCAGTATATTCACAAGAAAACACATTACTGAACAGGCATAATATAATTTTACAAAGAAATTATATGGTCGTCACAGTCACATTGGCAGGGTACCAAATAATCGCTAATCAAGCAAAACTAGCTTAAATACTAGATGTTAAGTGGGAAAACAATGATGAAAAAATCCATAGCGATTTTATAAAAACTGAATGACAATATTGTGGCTATAGTTGCATGTTCCTTTAAATTTAGGTGATAAGACAAATCACAGATTGCAAAAGTATATCTGGTTATGCATTACATTTATTTCATGTTTTGCTTTTGTATGTGTGTCTGTCTTTTAATAAAAGAAGTGTCAGCATAAGACGGACCATATCAACTGATTTCCACGCGATACTTCTGCTTCTGCACTTGTGCCTGCCTTTCAGACTTGTTAGGACCTGTGTTTGAATGCGCTGGCCAACAGGTTTCACAATACGACAAATTCGAAGTATAACCAACAGATACCTTGTCCCGATCGATTAAAATGAAGGAATTCATACATGTGACCAAAAGTGGGCTGGTGGCAGTGAAGGACCTACAAAGTGGCCTAAACATGGTTTTATTATCTTAGAACTTAATTATTAGAACTTTAAAATTAGAACTTTGAGATTAGAACTTAGTAATTAGATCTTAGACTTTATAAATTAGTTATCAGAACATAATTATTAGAAATTAAAAAAAATAGTTCTTGGAAGAGGGTAAAGAGGGAACATAGCTACCTTCTCATACATAATACTCTATTTAAGTTACAATAAACTGCAAAACATAATACAAAACACATCTAATTTTTTACAAAAGAAAATATTATCACAATCTCGACAAAAACTTGTGGATGGCATACCCCCGTGCACACTTAAAAATAGTTACTACTTCAGCTTTGTTACAATAATATTGTCGGTAAAGATCAATGATATCTTTATGTCAACATAATGTATTCATAGAAAAAAAGAAGTGCGTATGATCTAAGGGATAGCATGAGCCAAAAAGATCAAGAAATGCTTGCTTAAGTTATGGTAAAAAATCAATAAAATATCTCATGAGTATGTGTGAATATAAGCCAAAACAGTTCTAGAAATACTAAATTTTAGTAAATGTAATAAATATTTTTCATTTAAGATCATGGTCATCTTTAGGTCAAAGCCATATATTAACAGTTAAAGTAAATAGTTAAAATAGTCAAGAATTGGAATCAAACTAAAAGCCTATAATTCTCAAGAAATGTTGATTTTAATAAAATTTATGGTACAAACCTAAAAAGTAAAAGGTCAAAAGGAAGTTCTTATCACTAATGTATGAATATCAGTCAAATGGTTATGTAACATAAGCTTATGTTTAAATAATTATAGTAAAATGGTGCATACTGTTGTATGGAAAATGCAGCTCACAATACCTCATGCTCAGGTACTCTATTCACGGGTGATCTGCGAATAATTAGTCTGAAGAAAAACAAAATGGAAATACAGAGCCACCCAGAACCTTTGTAATTGTTGGCTTCGTACGAAACTTCACTAGTCGTCATGTCGAAAGCACTGTTCAAACCCTCTAAAATGCACACCAGACGAACGATATCAACAAGGCAAATCTTATTTACATCAGTCATGTTTATAAAAACCTCAAAACACATCATACACGGTTTGTAATCCTGTAAATTAAAGTACAATGTAATTCTTAACATGGAAATGTTAACAAAATGAACATTTTAAACATATAGTGCATTTCTAACAATTTTCCTTTTTATATAAGAAACTCCAAACCAAGGCTACTAAGTGTACGATGTGTGTTCTTGTAAGTATGGTTCAGATGCAATAAAACATTGAAAATAAAGACTTAACACAATACTTATTATTAAACGTTTTGTTAAAAGCTTAATAAGATATCACAGCGTTTCTTTATTCGTCATTTATATTCAAAACATACATGCACATGAACTTGAAAATTAAACCAGGACGATGTACTAAGAACTTTGATATATTTTTGTGTAAAATGCCTGAGTTGACTATTTGTTTGTTCATGGACCCGATTTTTATCCATTAATCCCTTCGATTAACAGCAAAAAATAAATTCAGAATCAAAAACTCCTTCCTATTTCTATTATGTAAAGTCATATTTTTGTTTAACCTCCGGTGAATCGCAGCATGTTATATCAATAAATGAGAACGGGAACAAATTTCTCGCCTCAACCGCAGGGAAAGCAGTATAAAAGACAACACCAAAAAAACCTTAAATTCGATAATTTATTTCTCTCATTTGTATCTTCTACAGAAAAGTACTTATTATTTGGAAGTACCGGTAGGTTATGTATATATTTAAGTGCTACACATGAATTCGAAAGCTATAAATAAATATATGACCTTAACATTCGGAAACTCCGAAATTTATTTAAAGAAGTAGTTTGAGTCTTAGTTTTAGTTAAACGCAACGGTCATTCGTGTCGGGCTATGAAGCAAATGCAAACATATTCAACAATAAATTGCACTCTTTATATTAATCAGGTCATTTTTCACGAATAGTTGTATTATAGTATTATCATTCTGAAATTGTCTTTTCCGTAGGTTCTTTCTTGTATAAAGCTCTTATCTTTTTACGACCTTGCTTGCTCTCCTGACATTTTTACCGTGAATATTTAAATCCACCCTGATTTCTCAATTTTTTTCTGTAAGAAGTTGATTGTAGTTTGTTTGAAGGCAATCGGTTTTATGATGGTTGGAGTGGAATGTCGATCGATTTGCCGAATACTGTGACATTTTAACAACAAACATTTTTGTGGTTTACAGGAATGTAAACACAGATTGTTTTGAAAGCAATTTAACAAAATAGTAGATTGATCTCCCAATTAAATCAATAAAAAATAAATTCCAATCAATAGCAAACCTACCAAAGTTCAGTGTCCTTCCATTTATCTATGATATTCAATTCTGGTAAAATCCAATTAACAATAGAAACAACTTAATAGCATGCAGTAGTGACACAAACAGAACAATGCTGCACTAGTGTCATGTCACATTAACAGTCTTGTAAGTCTTGTTTGTATTCAACAGAATTACTTTGCTCACCAGGTAGGCATCAGTGAAAGCATTTTGTTTTTCAAATTTAATATCTGGCCCCTCTCTCATGGACAGTGGATAAGATTAGTATTATTGTACAAAAAATGAATAACAAAACATCCGGAAAAATGTACATTAGTAATTAATCTGAATAGAACATGACCTTGTCGTAGGAATGATTTGGTTAGGTATCTGAAATGAGCGCATTTTTGGCGCGGAGCTTTTTCAATTGCTACATTGCAGCAACATTTGTACTTGTTCGTTTAATGTGTTAAGTTAGTATGACGCTATCAATGCAGGCGAGATGTGGCTGTTTGATACTTCGAGACTGAACCCTTGGATCGCTCCGTTGATGCAGAATCCTCATGGCTTTAACTTGTCGTAACCATTTACATGCCACACAAAGTAAGGACTTTTCAAGACAAAACTTCGCCGAGATGATCGGTGTGCATTGCGTTCATTAGTTCCTTTGGGATTGTTTTTTGGCATTACACTCATTACAGAATCGCTAGACATTGCAACCGGTAGTCACTTTCCAATTTGTGCTACATCGATCGAAACATACCCACTTGGTAATTCTCTGGATTTGCTACAATAATGGGGTCTCTAACTTCGTCCGTAAGTGTATGTGTTTGAGTTGGACAAGGTTATTAGCTTTTAGTATTAGTTTAATATTCTTGTAAAATCAACTATGTATAAGTTATTTTAATCAGTTCTAGTCCTGTTAAATGCGCCCCTCTGAGATAAACAGCTGAATCCTTAATCATAACACTAGATACTTGTGTTATAACAGCCAATTTCAAACATCCATGCCCATGTTGAAACCATTTTTGTCGTCCGGAAAAGGGAATACAAATGATTTTGCAATAGGAAAATAATTTACAAATGGGGAACTACACAAAGACAGGAAACATATATCACTTTTGACGCTTGCGTCTCTCATCGTAGGTCCTTTTTGTTGCAAGGTTTGACTAAAATAGCTACAATGGGCTAAATAGCCATCTTTGCCTTCTATTGAAATTGGTTGTTTTTCACATCGCCTTTCAAGTTATACAGATATAATCACCTTATCTTTTAACAAACTGGCTATATCTCTGCCATTCTTAAAAACAAACTATAAAATTGAAGAAATATGATAAGATGTTTACCTCACATACATCTTCATGTCTATCTTGCAGTCAATGTGGCGTTTTCACGCCTTTACGGAAATTTTAGTTCTATGAATTAAGACCTAAGTTCTATGATCTAAGTTCTAAGATCTAACATCTAAGTTTTAATTCAATTTGCTGGATTCTAACTTTTTACACAACAGGGCCTCAATGGGGTTCCGTACAACGCACATATAGGCTTTAGCTTTTACCAATATTTTACATTATAAAAAAAACATTTAGAAGGCAGATAGAACAAGTTTGTTAAAGCATATTAGTATAGACATCCAAATATACTGAAATACAATCAATAATTTAGTAGTGAGAACAAAATTGAATTTATCAACTTGTGTCAGTTTCTAGAGATAAAAATGAAAACTCTTAAAGTTAGTTATAATTATTAACTTTCATTTAACAATAAAACATGTTTAAAACAATTCTAAATACATGAACATGCTTATACGTATATAAACATGGTGAATGTTTGTATATACATATACGTGTGTGTGCATGTATGTGTTTATCTATATATTAAAACAAAGGTATATGTGTGCTAGCTTGAAAAATGTATGTGATATATTGTGTCAGGGATTTTTTGTGAAAAAGAGTAGCAGTTTATGTTTATCTACGTTAAGTGTTTTACATGCTTAATCAACTGGAATGCATCTTAAATTTATTTTCAGTAAGATTTCTTGCCAAAGGCATAAGCATGTCAATTATTAACAAACAAAAAACTTCAACATTTTTGTTTTCTCTTTACAATAAATAAACATCAGAAATATAAAGCCAGGAGTAACAATAATGAAGAAAAAAAACAACAACAATAATAATAATAAAAGTAATAATAATAAAATAAATTTAATGAGAATTTTTATATTGACATCTTTATATTTTGTTCGGTAAATACTTAGTCGCAAAAGAAAAAGCATGTCTGCAAATAAATTTGTGAACTCATTAACCATCTATTGTAAAAGACGACCAGTGTCCCCTTCATTGTATTAAGAATACGGTATATCTACAGATGTATATAGTTTTACTCCCTTATTCTTTTTCCTTATAGTTGTAAATTAACTTGAGCAATTTTAATGAGAATGAGAAGTCAAATCGATACCACAGAGATAAGAGAAAGGTCAAAAACTTTCAATTTATTTAAAACAAAACCAAAACTCACAAAAAAGAAATATAAAACAAGCAAATAAGATACTACTTGCCATCTATGATATTAACAATAAAAAATGTTAACACTTACATTTTCCATAATAACGACAGCATTCGGTATATCAAGCCATTGCATCAAAATTCACAGTGAAACATTAAAAAGATTAATCCAAACTTTAGAACACTGTTTAATTCCATTAGAAATTAATCCATAAATCACTTTCTGTGAGTATCTCAAACCCCACGTGAGACCACGTAACTCAAGGCCCGTGAAATACGGAAATAAATAAACCCCGCAAAAAATGTGTTACTATTTCAGTCGACACAAATTTCAATTCATTAAAATTCACATTCAATCTTAATTTGCACTTCTTATAAAAATAAAGACTACTGGGATCCTACATATTTACCGGAGAATCACTTTATTTTTTGCTTCGATTAAAAAATCATACAGTCTAAATCGTACACACACTGTCTATTTTAAAGTAAATAACAACAGAACCACTCTCAGGTAAATATTGTTGATTCAGTTCTTTATTTACTAACATGCCCTTTTGTTTACTAGTTATATCATGGCCTTGTCATGCGGGGGAATAATCTGATCTGCACAGGCCCGAATATAAAGACCCCTAAAGGGTTATATTTTAGATAGGTTTTACTTTTAATTTCTCTCAACGTTACCTTAAGAGGCAATCGTAACAGATTTTAATGATAAAAAGTAATTTTCAATTTAGTTCAAAAAGTATCTCGTTGTTGTCTTTTACAAAGAAATGCAAATTAAAATACATATAAGGTAACGGGTTACGCCCATAGGAGGAAACTCGACATGAAATGTAAATAAAATAGATATTATGACTTTTGTAACATGCTACATGATGACCAAAAGGAAACTGTATGACAAAGAACAGAATTCCATTTGAATATCAAAATGTTTCAAACGTTTGAGATTCATGAAAAATCAATACGTTAATTGAGTTAATAGTGTTAATTTCAATTACAATATTGGTCTCTTCATAACAGGCATGGCTGCCGTATCTTTTTCTAGGGTTTTTCAAATATCTTAACTTTACCATTCAATAGTCGTAGTTTCTTGCTGATTATTTAAATATTAATTTCAATTCACGACTTCAAAAAATTTGAAACACAATGTCCGGTAAATTGAGTTGTGTACACGTTTTTTTCCTCTTTTAATGCCCTACTTTAAAGACTCAATTCAACGGTCAAATAATTAAATTCATGTTTGATAAAGGAATTTTTAAGTGCATTAAGAACCCAAAATTATTTGGGTAAAATTCCATTCTTTTTTTATTATTTTAGAAAAAAGTTACAGATAAAAAACAACATATTTTGTCCGGTAATATGTAGGATCCCAGTATCGTTTGCGCGATATTATGTATGACAGGTGCCAAAAGCTGGCTATATGAAATAGAAATCATTTCATGTTAATTGCTGACTTTAAATAACACAAGGTCAAATATAATTTAGATATCTGCTGTTAATTGATAAAAGTGTTTGTTATACTATTATGTTAATTATGCTGCAGATTCATTACACTAAATTAAATTACTTTCATACTGAACGAAAGAAGAAATTAAAAACAAGCAATAGATGGTTAATATTTTTATGTATTGTGAACGACTTTCCGTGTATGTACTGCTGTTTTTTTACAAATTTTCATTGTTTCTGTACCTTATGTTTGTATCATGTATGATCCACTGAGAGAAATAAAGAATTTGAATATGACATGATAAAGCTGTACCTGGTGAAATATTTAAAAAAATATATATTAACATAAGAATTATGTTGTTTTGATAATCGTATGGTCGCTTTTCCAAAATATGTTACAGAGAATGTCTCTGTTATTAAAACACACATGGATAGTGCACGTAAACAGAATGAAAATATTAAGATACTATTATAGTATATGATGCTAGAAGTTGACCATTTAACAATTAGTTCGTGCATGTTCCATTCGCACTTTGGAAAACATACCAACATATTTCTTTCATACAAAAACTTGGAAAGCAGTCTTTTTTCAAATTCAATTTGTTTTTTGCAGCAGATGTACAACGTTATACTTTTAAACTCTACCTTCCCTATAAAGTAATAAGTTGAAAATTGCCAGTATCAAGCATTTGATATACATTTTCACTATAGGCAGATTAATATCATATAACAAGAACTGTCACAGGAGACAGCGAATCTCGACTTAATATATACTGGACGCAGTAAGGAAGACAAAACTATGACAGAAAAAAATAAATTATGATACAAATATATTTTGTATAAATATCAACAAAGCGCTCAAATGTTCTATATTTTTGAACAACATATTTATGCATATGATCTTGTCAATAAATGTTAAACAGACATTTTAATGTTTTTAAGTAAAAGACATTAATTTTGAAATCTGAAGTCAATCCCTTCAAAAACAAAATTGGCCACATGTATTTTATTGCAGTAAAGGGGTGTCTCTCAACTACCCAAAGATCCTTCATTTAACGAATGGTATGTCACTTTGAGCAGCGGAAATAAATAGAGAAGAACTCCTTGCGGGCTTATACAAAAGACACATTGACCGCTCCTAATAATGTTCACGTATTGCCGTAAAAAGCATAGTTCTTGTTTAACTAAATTGCTGCAGCAAGTCGCCGACAGTACATGGTTGGCTGGGTACAGAAGTACGAAAGTATATGCGAACAAGTTATTAAGGGAAAAAAGCCACATTGATTAAGTCATATAGCGCACGCACCTGCTGTAGCAACAACCACTTGCCTGGGGAAATTCTCATCTAACCAACAAACCTTTATTTAAAGAAACCGATCATTTTGATAGGCCGCACTCAGCAAAGGTATAAGCAAGTGACTTTTATTGCCGTAGATAAGAGAACTTTCTTAATATGTGGAATTTTATCCCTTCTGACAAAGATAAATAATGACCAACTAAAAATATCAATGTCATTATTAACTGGATAGTTTAAATATTATACAACTTTGAAAGAATATTAATACTGTACTGCCTTATGGGCACATGGATTTGATCATTTTATTAAACGAAAAATAAAACAAAACATAATACCAAAAAACAAATAAATAAATTAATTAATGAATAGATAAATAATAAAATAAAAAATAGTATTGTGTCTACAACTGCCAGAGAATCAATTAAATGAATTACTATAGAGGTTGCTGAGACATTAATAATGTAATGAAGGGCGTCAAGACGACACGATTTAAAGGCAAGACAATTGAGTTGGTTTGTTTCAATATTGATATTTATTTTAAAAAGTATACACGGTTGTGTTAATATTTCAAGACCGTAAGGTCTAAGATTAGAACAAAAATAAAAAAAATTCGGAAACATAAATTTTATGAAAATAATTCTTATTATCGCATCGTTTTATTTTCAAAACAGTGGCGGCTTTCGAAAGACTACTCATTCAAATAATACATTATTCGATTCTACACTCAACCCTACGGCAAAATAGGTCAAGTTTTGAACCATGCATTGTTTGGGAAAGACGTAGTCAATAGACAATTATAATAATAAACAATTGTTCAACAATTTCTTTTGCGTATCTGCCATTTTAACACAATCATGTGATAAGACCACCATAACGTGATTTGTGTGAAGCCGTAGCGTAACCGGTGTGCGGAGTTTGACTCGATATGTGAAGGAGAAAATAGGTCAATCACAGGATAAGTTTTGAACTGTTTAAACATTTATATAAAAAACAAAGTTTTTTTTTTTTTAAAGAAAATCGAAATGTGATTCTACCCTACTGATTTTCCTCTATATCTATTGATATTTGTTCGGGATTCATATGAAGATTTTGTGGAGATATTATTTTCGTTGTGGGTCCTGGTGTGTTCATAACATGCACTGCGTATGAAGGAAATGTCGCTGAACGGACTCAGAATACAGAGTTTTCACTAAATCTTACCAGCAAACGATGCGTAACATATAAACAACCCCTTATTGAAACATTTATTGAGATTTGGTTAAAAATTAAGGAATTGCCGGTCAAAATTTCATCTGAGCCCCATATGTGCTGAAGAGATCCATAGGTGCATGATATAAAATTCATCAACATAGTAACGGATCATTAACATAAAGCAATCAATGTTTTATCATTTTGTGTATCATAATGTAATAAAAACTTATATTCGAAATACATGTAGACAATAGTTGTCCAATGCTGAGCCTGAATAATATCATCAATAAAAATAAAATAAAAACAATTTAGCATACTAAAGACATTGATTATAGCTATGTTTGGAAGTCCGTATATATTTAAAACGTACACGTATGGTAGCTTCTATATTGTCACTAACGGTTAGCAGAGTACTTTATTTGTAAAAAATTATGTGAATACCATTTACAAAAAAAAGGTAAAACGGAAACAGAATATCAACAAGTATAACATGTAACTTCTATTCAGCTTCCCAATGTCACTATAAATAAATGTATGTCTTATCGGTACGTTGATGCGTCTATTATATACATTGTAAACACTGCCTTTGTTTCTATCGCTTTTCGTATTAAAAATGTATTTGTAAATATTATAAATAAAGACCAAACGGGATTCTTACCAGGGAGACTAATGGTATCAAATGTAAGAATGTTATATGATCTGCTTTTATATACAGACAAAAATATTAGCCTGGTTTATTAGTTTTAATTGACTTATATACTGTGTCCTGGAACATTATGTACCAAGTTTTAGACTTTTTAAATTTTGGCAATTTTATTAAAACTTGGATAAATGGTTTTATAACAATATTGAATCCTGTGTGATTGTAAATGGACATATGTCTGAATGGTTCTTATTACAGAAAGCCTGTTGTCAAGGAGATGCTCTGTCGTCGCCTTACCTTTTCATTCTAGGTGCTGAAATTCTTTCAACATGATAAGAAACAATAAAAAATATAAACGGTATAACAATCTGTGGAAAAGAATATAAGATTCCCCAATATGCAGATGACACTAGTTTGTTTTGGGTGGTAAAGAAAATCTCTTTAGAACACAATGTTAACATTACAATTTTATGCTAGAATCTCAGGCCATCATATGAATGTAGACAAAACAAAAGTGATTCGGTTTTGCTCTGGAAAAAAACAGTAGTATTATTCTTTGTTCAGAATATTATCTGTCGTGGAACGAAAACGATTATGAAATAGTTAAACTATTTTGGATGCAACTTCAGTTTTATATAACAAATATATGCAATCTACATTTTAATTATTGGATCACTTTATATTATTTGGTAAAACAGAATTGAATATTGTCATAAATAAGATAATATTATGGGCGAGGTATATTATATATTACAGTAAAATGAAAAAAAAATAAGGCCTGGACTGGAAACTTTTAAGTCACAAATAATAGCCAATTATAACATTGAAAAATGTGTTGCAAAACGAACTTCCAAATATGAAAAATTTGAAAAGTCATGGCAAAAGTTTAAAATTCTAGTTCTTCCGGTTGAATCCGAATAGAGAATATTATATCCATGTACTATACTTTAAAGGTTATATGTAATTTTTATTTATCATAACTATATACAAAATATGACTACTATACAGGTTATTGAGTCAAAAGAAGAAAAGTTTTTTTTTAACTCTCACCAAACATCATTATAATGTGGTCTTCCGCCGCCTTATTCACATCATTTCTGATTCTCATTTTTAATTGCTTTCATTAATCACCTTTCATAAAGAAGTAACTCTAGTAGTTTGCCCCAGAAACCTTTGTAAATCTTTTTTGGTGAATCATACATAAAGCTTTCCACAATGACGGTGAAAATAAACGAGCAACTACGAATAGATTTGAGGTCATGATTCTTCATTTCCCATTGTCATACACATATTATTTGATATTATTATATTTATTATTGAATTAATTGTTCACAATTAAGCCCTATTTATGGAAGAATTTCTTTAAAAAAATATGTGGTAACAAGGGAAATAACAAAATGTCTTGGAAAAATTGAATAGAATAGTCGATGTTATTTCCCTTGTCTTTATGTGGCATTATTCACCATATAGCACTTTTTATCAACAATTTTGGGTGACAAGGGCAAAAACTAATTGTATTGATTAAATTAGAATTGTCGATGTTGTTTCCCTTGTCTTTATGTAAGGCTTACATTTTGGAAATCTGGTTACGATGTAGGCCCTTTTACTTTAATTGTAGGAAAAGTCAGTATGTGGCATTGTTAGGTTATAAACACTTTTGCATTAATTTTAGGACAAGTCAGTAAGTGGAAATTGTTCACCATAAAGCACTTGTTATAGAGGAAATTCTTTAAACAAATCTATGCTGTAACAAGGGAAATAACACAATGCTTTTAGAAAATTAGAATTGTCTTTATGAATTTCTTTGTCATTTTATATGTTTAACATTTGGGGGAAAATCAAGTTACGTTAAAAACATTTTTGCTTTAATTGTAGGACAAGTAAGCACGTGGCCTTATTCACCATAGTGTGCTTTTTATAAAGTATATTTCATGAACAACTTTGGGTGACAAGGGCAATAATAAAATGTATTGACTTAATTAAAACTGTCGACGTTGTTTCCCTTGTCGTTATATATATGGTTTAGGTTAAGGGGAGACTATCCGGGTTACTCTATCTCTCACTGTCAGATATTTTGTTTTGCATGTCTTGATAGTAACAAAAATTTGTATTGTATTGTATTATATTGTATTGTATTGTTTTGTATTGTATTGTATTGTAACAAACCCTTTTTTAACGCTTTTACGCGCATATATATTTGTGTTATGTGTTGGAGAGTTGAAAACCCGTCTGCGTGCATTTCGATACAATGGGCATCATATTGTCAATGTAGTTTCACTTTAGGATTTATTTGTGATCTTCTGTTATCTGACTAATCGAAAGTGTCAGTTTCCAGCAGTATGTGTTAAAAAGTTCCTTGTTTTCTGTACGACCATGTACGAGCCATGGACGAGACATGAACGAAAAAATTCCTATGTAAATTAAATAGAAACGAAAGTGCTATGTTTTAACTACGTGTTATGCCTTGACTACGTGCATTACTCTTGTTATTTATCATGGAAGAATTTAGTTTATTGATTAAACCGAGTAGGTCGTTATGTACAACCAGTAGATTATGCAAAGAAGAAACACGCTTTTTTGACGCTTTTGTCAACATTCATTCTTGAAGTAAGATGTTAGTAATAATGGATTTTACACATTAAACCTAACTAGACAAGTATTTGACGTTTATTGGAAATTTTATTTCTTTTTTTTTTCATTTACCGTATGGAGCCGAGTTGCATTAAAGCAGCATGCCTCCAGATTTATGCTTATTTTCATGAATTTTTGAAAATGCATTTATAAGTAAAATACTGTGAAGTGAACAAAGAAAGTAATTTACACATTACAAACGGCATTTTCAATCCACGTTAACTACCAAAAAGAGGTCAAAATATACATAAATGCCTCTTATTGCGTTAGTAACGCAGTAGAATTATAGTGATTGATACTGCAAAATCAGTCATTTATCGCACATAACATGTAAATAATTAATTAAATATTGAATCTTTTTACCTTTCTTTAGATCTTAATACATTTTGTATAAAGATTGAATTTCTTGAAATATTTTGGTTCATCTGGAGGCGTGCGGCTTTAATACAAATGGGTAGATATAATAATAGTACCATTTTAATTACTTTGATATTTTGTTATTGGAATTCTTGTTTTTGTACGTACAGTAATTTATACAGAGTTGTTTTCCTTATATACAAAGTCCACTCGAATCAAGAAACAAGTTTCATTTTCTCAGAATAAATTTCCCTACTTTTTATTTATATTTCAATAACTTTTTATTCAAATTACGTTTAGTTTCTCATAAAAGCAAGCAATCTGTGCTTAAAGCAAACTCATATTAGGTCACGTGTCACTTATAATCAGTTGAAATCATAGTCAATTTTGTTACTTAATAAAGTAACAAATGTACCAAAATAAATGCTGTATGCTTTAAACTAGACCGTGTTTCGTTTAATTAATATAATTTCAAAAAGGTATTCAACATGTTTTATTGTTGAAAGTTATGGGAGAATCAGAAAGCCTTACCAAAGGAGTTTGACTGTAAACCTTTTGTAAACATAATTTTTTAAGTAAAGTAGCCATTTTTTGTGGGTTATACGATTTCTTTTACATGTAAATAAAAGATATTTAATTGTTTTGAGTAAATATGCTAAGATATATCACACAAAGAATTGACAGAATTGCAATATTTTTCAGGAGCGCATAGTGCACCAGAACATACAGGGTTGTATCATCATAGAAAGCATATTCACAACAAAAAATATGTGTTAAGCATAATTAATATTGTCAAAATGGGAAACAGACTTACGTTTAGAAATTGACATAGGAAGTTCAACGGCTAGTTATCGCTGCACAAAACTAAGTTGAGTAATCGTTTAGGATGGACATTTTTAGTTTTTAGTTCAGTGCAGTAATTGAATTTGAATTTAAAGATCAAATTACACAAATTATTTACACATTTTTAAGGAAATTTACGTAATCATTTATTAATTCGTAGGCCACAAAATGTTCGGCAAAGCTATGTTTAAAATACTATGATTGTTATTCTCCGAGTGATATGAATTTTATCCAGACTTAGCATGACCTATTACAACGATTTCACAGAGTATATCTCAAATAACAACGCAAAATAGTAACAAAAAAGATGTTGCCATATTTCTACAGTGTGATTAATGCATTAAAGTCTATATTTGCATATTTTAACCTATTTTATTTTGTGAGTCAAAATTACTTCCTTTGTCCATTTTACTATATTTTACTTTTAAATACATTTTCCAAATTGATTTGAAAATAGGCATGGATCTTGAGGCATGCTGCTTAACGATGTCTAAAATATTTTTTAAAACCTTTTAAAAAAAATTGGAAATTACATTTATTTTTTTTCCAAAAACTCTTAAATAAATGCTGAACTTTAAAGGGAACGTCGGTGGGGTTCACTTTTAAAATGGTTGGTCCTGAAAAAACGGAAAGGGAAAAAAATGGGTTTCCTCAAGTTAAGTGAACGTCGGAATGATTACGGCATGTGCGAAAACCCCAAAAAACAAACAAACAATTATTATTCAATGAACTAACCGGAAGGCAAGTCCTGCTCAACTTTAACTTGCATCTCTAATTATATACTTTCACAACACTGATAACTTTTCTTTTTCTTCGTATTAATCAAAAAGGCCAAGATGGTCCTAGATCACTCATCTATCCCATGATTTTTTTGTGCACTAAATAAATTGAAATATTTTGGCCTATTTTTTTGGAAAGGCTTTGTTAAACATATCTATGTTGCAAGTGTGTTCCTATGAGACTATGTAGAATAAATGAAGAATAAATTACCACTAGAACAGGGTTAAGTTAGAAAGGATATTTTTTTTATATTTTTTGTGAACGAATACAAAAATGTCACATACAAAATATGTAAGGTGTATATGTTTGAAGTTTACAATTTGGGGCAACAAATTTTTTATACATCCTGTATGGTAACATAACTGTACCTCAAAAAAAATACAATAGGTCAAACAATGTAAAAATATCAAAAGTAGGCCAGCTGATATCAAAATTCAATTCACTTTAGTCCAAACATTCAAGTCTGTACAAAACATTAAAAAAGGTCAAATCATATCAGAAATATAAAAAGTAGGTCAGCCGATAAAAAAAATCAATTTATCATCAGAAATAACATCCTTTGTCTAAATTCAATGTCTGTACGTCAAAATGCAAAAAAATGGTCAAATGATATCAAAAATATCATAAGTGGGTCAGTTGCTATCTAAATTCAATTCAGCATTAGCAATGACATACCTTGTCCAAATTTAAAGTCTGTATATCACAAAACAAAAAAGTAGGTCACATGGTATCAAAAAAATGAGAAGAAGGTAAGTTGATATCAAAAATCAATTTGGCATCAGAAATTACACCATAAGTTTAAATTTAAAGTCTTTATGTCAAAAAACAAGAAAGTAGGTCAAATGTTCAACATCAAAAATTAATTATTATAAAGTGTGTATGTCAGCAAACAAGAAGTAGGGAAATGTTATAAAAAATATCAAAAGTAGAACAGATTATTTCAAAATTTGATTGGATATCATCAGAAATTACACCTTTGGTCTGTATATGAAAATGCATGCAAGAAGGTCAGCTGATTTTCAAATTCAATATTGGCAATAAAAAATTAACCACCACATTTGGTCTAAAATTTAAAAAGTTTTAGTACATGCACAAAAATTTAAGAAAAGTGGTCCATTTTGGTATCAAAAAAAAAGCAGGCAATTTCAAAACAATTCAATTCAATATTTATTTGGCTAAACATATACAATGTTCATCACAAATACACAATTGTATGGCGGATATTATGTACAATTGAGAAAAAAAATTACAAAGTTACAGTTGTAGATAATACATGCATTTAATAATTGATTAGGCAATAAATGACATAAGTCATATATAATTCTTTGACATTATTTTACAATGTCAAAACAATGCAGGAAGTAGTTAACAAGCTATAACAATAAATACAAACTCATTTAAAAGAAATGATGAAAGAAATGCAAGTTGGTCATTACATATTTCTTTTAAAATTAGCTAAAAATTTAAATCTTGAGGTTTTGTTTAAAATGCTACTTTGAGTACTAGATGATAATGTTTTAAATTTGTTCAAATTAGGCAAATGATAATAATATTTTGGCAAACATGCATTTCTTATTTCTGTATAAAAAGGGCAAACAAGTAAAAAATGTAGTCGATTTCAATACTACTCATATTACATTTTGTACATATACTAAGTCTTTTGTCAATGTTTCTATGCCTTTCTCCTCTTTAAGTAGATTTTGA
>NW_026852973.1:0-5313 GCF_026571515.1 Ruditapes philippinarum
ACACGGGACTGGAAAAAATTTTTGAGATTAATGTTCCCTTTGATGACGGATAGAACCAAATAAATTTGGGGTTTCAAAATTTCAAAGGGCCATTTTACTTTCCCCCCCCTTTTTTTTTCCCAGAATAAAAATTTTTTTATTTTTTGAAAAATATGGTAAAAAAATTGAACCCCCCTCTTTTTTACTGAGTTTGGGGCCCAAAAAGGCCCCCAAAAAAAACGAATTTTTTCTAAAACTTTTTTTAAGTATTTTTCTTTTTAAATAACTTTTGCATATTTCTTTTTTTTATTTTAAAATTTACACAGGTTTTTAATTTTTAAAAAGTTTAAAAAATTTTTTAAAAATTTTAATTGGAAAAAATTTTGGCTTATTTTGGGCCTTTTGGGGGAAAAAAATTTCCTTAAAATTAAGGGGGGAACTATGTTAAAATTCCTAATCTTTAATAGAATATTTTAAAATATTTTTTTATACAATAGTAAAAATTTACATTTTTTAATTTTTTTCCAGTTAAAATTTCTAAGGTTTATATGAAACTTTTGGGAAAAATTAAAGGGTTTCCCCCCCTCAAGCACAATTATATAATTTCTTACTTGTAAATAAATTAAAATGAAAAATTTTAAGGGAAAGAAAATGCTTTTTAAATTTAAAAAATTATTTAAAAAATAGAATCCAAATTTTATTAATCATTTTAAATGGCTGGATAACAGCCACAAAATATCTATTTTGGATTTTTAAAAAGACTTTTTTTAAATAAATAAATACATCTAAAGGGGGTTGCAAAAGTAAAAAATTTTTACAACCAAAATTTATATAAAATCGGGTTTTTCAAAATTTTGTTGATTTTTAATTCAAAAAGACATTAAAGGAAAATTTTGAAATTTTAAACCCGCTGAATTGGGGACCAAAAGTTTGTCCCCGCTTTAAATTTTTAAAAAAATTTCCCTTTATAAAAAAGATAATATGCTTAAAAAATAAAAATTTTACCTGCAACAGTTTTATAAACCACGTAATTCAGGCTGGCCCTTTCTTATACTGGCTAGATGGCTATTTTGTTTGGTTCCAGCAAGTCAATATTTAATATCAAATTTCAAATTTAAAATTCAATATCAAATCAATATTGTCAACACATTGCTTTGTGTTTTTGATCGGTTTTTTTCTTTTTTTCGGGGGGGGAAAATAAAATGTTTGTTATTTCTTTCTTTTTTTTATAAAATTTGGCAATTTTGTAGCTCCCCTTTTGACATTAGAGAAAAAAGACATGCAGAAAGGTAATTTCCCCTTTCTCGGGTGTTTTTATATTTTTCTAATTTTTATTCCAATGGAATTTGAAAATTTTTAAAAATTAAATCTCCGGGTTTATCTCCCTTGGGAAATTTATTTTCCCTTTTTCCAAAAGCAAACAAAACATTTTTTGAAAAAATTTTTTAAAAAAGGAAAAAAACAATTTTGTCTAAAATTAAGTTTTTTTAGTTTTTCTTTCAGAGGGTTTTTTTATAATTTTTAAGGGGCTTTTTTAAATTATGTTTTTTTAAATTAAAAAACCTTTTGTTTTTTGGGGAAAGTTTTTACAAACAAATAATTTAAATTTTTTAAATTTTATTTTTCATCCTAAAAAAAACCGTTTAATTTATTTATTTATAAAAAATTTAATAAACTGTTTAAAATAAAAAAAAATCCAAATGAAACATTGGAACTTTTTAAAAGAAGAAATATAAAAAAGAGGAAAAAACATTTCCTTAGTTTATTAAAATTTTTAAATTTATTTTCCTGGGTATGAAAATTATTTTCCAGTCTTTTAACCCAGGGCCATTTTAAAAATAAAGGGTTTCAAAACTTTAATTTAAAAAAACTTTTTTCCCATTTCCCAAAGAAATAAAAATTTTAGGGGGAGTATTTTTTTATAAAATGAAAACCAATGTGAAAAGGGGAGATGAAAAAGGAAATAAATTTTTAAATGTTTATCATTTAAAAAAAAGAGTTTTTGGAATGAATACTCATTGTGCTTTTTGGGAAATTTTAAACTTTCTAATATCCCATTAGAAATTTTGCGCGTTCATTACGAGAGGTACCCAACTTTTTTTGGGAAACAAAAGAAATCCGTGCATTGTCACATTTTTTAGGGGTAGTGTTGTGATTTTTGGGTTTTTTTTTTTAATTTTAATTTTAATTTACTTTGTCCCTTTTTAGCTCGATTGAAAAAAAGGGCACGTACTAAAAAAAACGACAAATTTTTGGGGTAAGTTTCAGGGTTTTTTGAAGACTAACCGCAGCTACAAAATTTATTAAAAATGAAAAAATTTAAAATCCCCTGGGGTTTACCCATTTCTTTGGGCCCCCATCAGGAATTTTTCGCCCCCAAAATAGGGGTTTAAAACGAAGTGCCACTTCTCCAAATTTACGGGGGTGGGGGGGGGGGGCTTTCCCAAAAAACGGTCCACGGCGGCTACACCTGACGTCTTTTAAAAAGGTTGGCCGATTCATCGCAATATGAACCCACCTCCCTTCAAAGAAAAATGGTTTCCCAAGTTTTGGGCGTTCAAAGGGAACTACCCCTTTATAAAAATTAAAAAAATAAAATTTTTTTAAAAGAAAAAATTACGAAAGAAGTGAAAAGGGTTTCATCAATTTAAACAGGGCCCACAAATTTTAAGAAGCGCGGGGCTTTGATCTGGAGCCTTTATCGAAATTAAAAAAATCCCAACCAGTAGTAAAATTTTTGTCATTCGGATGAGGATATGTTTTACTTAGGCGGAAAAAAAGGGTATTTTATATTAGAAAAGGAGATGCCCTTTGGGCGAGAATTTAAGTTTTTCAAAAAGCGATTTCTTTTGCCAGCAGCTTTATTTGGGATGGGTGATGTGTCTTTTAGAGGGGAAAAGGGGGATTTGGGTCATCGATAAAGGTAAAAAGTGGAACTTTTGGTTAAATATTAAAAAAAATGCTAAACCATTTTTGGGAAATTTTGTTCCAAAACTTTTTTCCCGAAAAAGGGGAAAAACAAAAGACATCCCCCCAAGGGCAAATTTCATTTTAGCCAATATCTAAAAAAAAACCCTTTTATTTTTTAAAAAAATCGTCAAAAATAACTTTATTTTCACCGATCACCTATGTTTTCACCTCTGGGGTGTTTTTAAAACTTAGGGGCTGGCCCGAAGTTTGGGAAATAAAAAACCGCTTGTCGGTTTTCCCAAAAAAGGGAACTGGAAGCCCAAATGGGGCAAATTTAAAAAGGGGAAACCTTTTAAAATACGGAATTTTTTAATATCGTGGCCAAAGCTTGTAAAAGGAAAATTTTTCAACCGGGGCATGGGGTAATTTTGAACCATAAATTGAAATATAAGGAAATTTAAAAACCAAAAAAATGTTTTTCCAAAAAATTTGTTTGGGAAGGGGTTTTTTTCTGTTTCCCAAAAAAAAAAGGTTTGGGGGACCTCTTTGGGGGAAGTTGAAAAATTACAAAAAGGAACAATAAATCTTAAAACGAAAAAATCCCCGAAATTTTTTGTTTTTTAAAAATATTTTGGGCACAAAAAACCCTTAAAGGGGTTTATTTTTGAGAATTTTAAAAAAAACTTTTCTTATTATTGGGGCCCAAAAATAAAAAAGCAACGAGAAATTTGAAAAACAATTTTATTTTGTTTTTTTAGAAGGGGGGTTTTTATTTCCTTAATTTAAACCCTTGGGGTTTTTTTAAAATTTTTTCCCTTGAGCCCAACTGTTATAAGAAACATAATTTAATTTTGTGTTAAAGGAAAATTAAAATTTTTAAGATTTAAGGGGGTGAAAAAAGGGTTTTTAAAATGTTTGTTCGGAAATAGGTTTTAGGGAAAACACTAAATAAAATTTTTTTGGCAGGGCTTTAAATTTCATAAGGAGAGATAGGGGAAAAAAAAGGGGTTGTACACATATTTGGGGAGAATACACGTAAAAATTGGGTAATTAATTTTTATGTGGGGGGGCCCAAAATTAAATTGGAAAACGAAATGTTTGGGTTTTTGCTGAATTTTAAAAGATATGTTTATTGTATTTTCCGCTAAAAAGTTTAAAAAACAATCTTTGAAGCATTAAATTTGGGTTTCATTTGTACAATTTTTTTTTAATGTTTTATAAAGTAAAATTTTTTTCTTTTTTTAAAAAAGATATTTTTAATTTTATTTTTAAAAATTTTAGTTTTCCATTTTATCAAGGTTTAAACCCACGGGTTTTTTTTAGTATTGAATGTGTATCAATTATTTCCCCCAAAATGCTAAAGAAATTTTAAAGATAAAAAGAAGGAAAGGGGGGGTTTTTTGTTTTGCAAAAACGTTTAAAAATTTTGGTTTTACGGCCCCCAAAAAATTTGATTTTTTAAAAAGACCTTTTTTATTTCAAAAAGGACAAAATTTTTGAATTTTTTTTTTTTAAAAAACGCTTCTATTTCCCTTTTTTCTATAAAAAAAAACGTTTTAAATTTAAAAAATTAAAAAGCACAATTTAAACTTGAAAATATGTCCTCTAAAAAATATAACTTTCCAATTAATTTTTCATTAATTTTGGAATTTAAAAAAAGTTTTTAAATTTATTTTTAACCGAAAAATTTTAAAACCCAATAGAAAAATTTATTAAACATTTTTTGGCTAAACAAAAAACTTGGGTATCTTTTAGGTTTGGAAACTTTAAATTTAAACCCACAAATTTTTGGGCCAAAAATTTATAAAAGGCAAATTCTTTTTTTTTAAAATTTTCAATAAATAAATAGTTTTTTTAAAATATAAAAATAATATAAATTTAAAGTATTTATATCAAAGGGACATTTTGCCCCGAACAATTTTTTCCCTTTTTCTAAAAAAATGCTTTAAAAACCTTGAATTTTATAATAATTTTTAAAACATGTTTAATTTTTTTTTGTTTCATCACCCGAAGAAAAAAACCGCCCTTTTTTCTGGAAAAAATTGGTTCATTTTTTGGGAAAAAAATTTTTTACAAATTTATCATTCTTTTTCCATACAAATACTTTGGGTAATTTCCTTTAAATTTGTTTTTCCGAAAAAAAAGAAAAAGCCAAAGGGTGGTTTCCCCGGGGGATTTGTGGCCCAATTAAAACCAAAGATTTAACATTTTGGAAATGTAAAAAGCCCCCCAAAATTTTAAAGGGCCCATTGTGCCCAAGAAATGCTTGGGAAACGGGTTTATATTTTTTATGTTTTTAATTTCCAAAAAGATACTAATGGAAAGGGTTTTCCTGAAAAAATTTTTTGTTCTGTTTTCTTTTTTGGCAAAAAGTAAAAGTTATAGGGATTTTTTAGGTTTTTTTTATGGAAGTCAAGATCTACT
>NW_026852974.1:0-38802 GCF_026571515.1 Ruditapes philippinarum
AATATATTTAAACTGAAATAGGATGTTAATGTATTGTTGGCAACTGGCTGTGAATTCATTTCATGAAATTGGATAATACAATGCCAACTTTCGTGATTATTCTGTGGCTAATTGTTATGTTGCGAGTCCATATTGTGACGAATCGTTGCATTACCCTATGTACTAAGTACTTTCCTCTACCTTGTTGTACACAGTTCATTATTATGGAATATGCTACTGTATTTCATATTATAACTTGTGACATAACCAGATGTACATCAGTTTGAAATTATATTGTGTATTTGGGCCAATGGCCTAGATTAGCATTACAAATAAACATGAATTCCGACTATTCATCTATAAGTCTTCAAGCATATTACCATATTCGCAGCATAATATAGCCATTTCCATTGCTTTCTGTTTTTGTTCTTCAGTGATGCTCACGTGATCTGTTGTTGACGGACGTGGCGGTGTTAATGTTGAAGGATTTATGGAACTTGTGGGAGAAAATGGCGATAACGATGATAAAGGCTCAGTTTCCACATATTTCGTCCCCCAGTTAAATGAAAGCATAGAATCAGCATTCATCACATTTCTGGCCGACCTTAGCATTGCTGTGCCTGCCATTTGGTTTGTTTCTTGAGGTAGCCTGTTGCTGTGACCATGCTACAAAAATAATACATTACAGTTATATATGATTGAAACAAGCAATTATCATAGTATTGCAAGCAATCAATAAGTCCCCTACCGGTTACAACCCCAACTTTCTGATGGGCCATTGGCCAGTCAATTTTACCAGTGAATGAATGACATGAATGAACTTAAATCTTTTGAGTTCTAAGTTTGTCTATATCACAGTAATGTGTTAAGTTTCCCTGCCTAGTAAGGAAATTATGTTTATACAACCTTGTCATATTATTACGATGTGGGATTTTAAAGTAAATCCTATAAGGAATGAAGAAGTTGGAGTGAAAAATACCAATTTCTCGAAAAAAATCTAAGTTCAAGGGGGACATAATTCTGGAAAATAGTCTTGCTAGAGTATTTAACCTTCTCAAAAATGTTGAGTGATAATAAGAAACATATATATGAAGTTTGAAGTAGATACATTAGAAAATAAAGAAGTTATTTAAAACAGACAACATTTTTTTCATAAAAATTCTAAGTTCAAGGGAGGTAATACTGATAAGTTTTGTGTTAGAGTTGTAAACCTTGTCACATATTATGTGGTTGATGACCAGAAACTTATATTTAAAGTTTGAAGTAAACACCTTAAGAAATAAAGACCTTATACTGAAAAAGCTGAAAAATTTAAATCAGAAATCTTGAAATTCAGGCTATTTGTTGCCATAGCAACCAGAATTTTCAACATAGGAAGAAAAAAAAAGACATGCATAATCTCCATACTGCCATCTATCCATATATCAAGTTTCATAAAAATGTTTTCAGTACTTTTTGCGTTATCGCGGGATCCAGTTTATGTGTTCAATTTGCCATATTTTCAGGCTATTTGTTGCCATAGCAACTAGAATTTTCAACATAGGAAGAAAAAAAAGACGTGCATAATCTCCATACTGCCATCTATCCATATATCAAGTTTCATTAAAATATTTTCAGTACTTTTT
Organism: Ruditapes philippinarum; assembly: GCF_026571515.1. Lineage (NCBI taxonomy): Eukaryota > Metazoa > Mollusca > Bivalvia > Venerida > Veneridae > Ruditapes > Ruditapes philippinarum. The sequence continues at coordinate 1,605 of NW_026852974.1, forward strand.
GCGTTATCGCGGGATCCAGTTTTGTGGACGGACGGACTGACAGACAGACGGACAGACAGACAGACAGACGGACGGACGGAGGGTAAACCTAAAGTCCCCTCCGGTTAAATCGGTAGGGGACTAATAAATGAATTGCGTTATGTACGTATTCTTATGTCACACTGGTTATCAAGTAAAAAAGTTACATGTATTAGAATTAGCAATTTAAAGGTTCAATTTATAAAACCGTCACTCTATTTTAAAAGTCAAACACTCACTATTTGTTTCAGAAACTGATGTCTTTCTTCTTGCAAGAACATTTGCAGTGGCTCCCATAAGTACTGTGATAAAAGGTAAAAACAAAACAACTACAGCATAGAAAATTAACATGGGACATCTATCTGCCACTAATATCAAAGCCATCGCTGGGACATAAACATCGCACTCACTTGTGGCAATGCGCAAATGGCCCTTTATATATAGAAGCGTAAAATAGCTTATTATTAGAGTGTAATGAAAGGGAAGGTCTCTGAAAAAAATATTTAACGTCATATATTATTTTCTGCAATTTTATGTAAAATTTGACCGATTAAGACACAATTCTTTGACCACTGACGTGTATTTGTAAAGCAATTTCAGTCTCACTAGTTGTAACCTGTAATGTATAGCCTACGAGCTGAGGGTCATTTAAGCAATTCTTTGTCCAAATTTGAAACTTACTTATATAATGCACATCTGAATATGCGGAAATTCACATATAAATCTACGATGCTCAATTTTGAAAACCATATGTGGTTCCACCCCCCGTGAAGTTGACTCATGAGTTTGAAAATACAGAATTTCTATTACCACATCTTTTATCTTATCTATTTTGTGACTGTGTAAAGAAATTTTCAGGTACAGTGTATATGCTTCGGTAATATTATTTCGTTCAGACAGCGTAGGTTCACCATTGTACGACACTTAAGTTAGGCATTTTATTCAATATTATAATGCATGTATTGGAATACTATTTAATCTATTTAATTACGTTTCAACGGTAATGTTTGAGGAGCAAACGTGATTTAGAAACCAAGCGGTTACTTACGTCTTGTACTATTTTTTGGGCTTCACAGAGGGTAGATACATTATTAGATGAACGTAAAGCGTGAAGCAGTGTCTTGTTCAACTTTTTGGTAAAAACGACCCGCTTTCCTTCGTCGCCAGATAAATACTTGCCAATTATCCTGATAGAAACACAAAATTACATCTGTAAATTAAACATTTGATAGCAAGCCACAATATTCTTCAAAAAAAAATAATCGGAAGTTACATTTTTAAAAGGTTGTATGAGGTTAATAATACATTGTATACGAAGAAGTAAATATGGTTTTTAACCAGGTTTTCCGAAGGAAAAAAACTGGTTATTAGATTGAGGTATGTCGGCGGGCGGGCGGGCGGGCGGGCGGGCGTAAACAATTTCTTCTGTGCGCAACTCCTCCTTCATTTCTCAACGGATTTTGACCCAAACTTTCACAGAAGCTTTGTCATCAAGTGCCCTGGCGCATATTGTCGGGGTTTTGCGATTAGATAATATTTGACCTAATTATGGCCCTTTGTTTTTTTCCTTATATAAAAATATATAGTGAACAATTTCTTCTGTGCGCAACTCCTCCTACATTTCTCATCGGATTTTGACCAAACTTTTTCTCAGAAGCATTTTGTCTTTTTTTTTTTGTTTTTTTTTTTTATTTTTTTTTTGTTTATATCTTTTTGTTTTGCTTGTGGGTTTTCAAGTGCTCCTGACACATATTGCCAGGGTTTTGCAATTGGTATATATTTGACCTAATTATGGCCCTTTTGTTTTTTTTCCTTATATAGAATATATAGTGAACAATTTTCTTCTGTGCGCAACTCCTCCTACAATTTCTCAACAGATTTTGACCAAACTTCTCAGAAGCTTTGTCATCAAGTGCCCTGACACATATTGCCAGGGTTTTGCAATTGGTATATTATTTGACCTAATTATGGCCCTTTTTTTTTTTTTCCTTATATAGATATATAGTGAACAATTTCTTCTGTGCGCAACTCCTCCTACATTTCTCAACGGATTTTGACCAAACTTTTCTTAGAAGCTTTTTTATCAAAGTGCCTGGCACATATTGTTGGGGTTTTGTGATTTGATAATATTTGACCTAATTATGGCCCTTTGTATATTTTTTCCTTATACAGAATATATAGAGAACAATTTCTTCTGTGCGCAACTCCTGCTACATTTCTCAACGGATTTTGACCAAACTTTCACAGAAGCTTTGTCATCAAGTGCCCTGGCCCATATTGTCGGGGTTTTGGGATTGGATAATATTTGACCTAATTATGGGCCCTTTGTTTTTTTTTCCTTATATAAAATATATAGTGAACCAATTTCTTCTGTGCGCAACTCCTCCTACATTTCTCATCGGATTTTGACCAAACTTTCTCAGAAGCTTTGTCATCAAGTGCCCTGACACATATTGCCAGGGTTTTGCAATTGTATATATTTGACCTAATTATGCCCCTTAGTTTTTTTCCTCATATAGAATATATAGTGAAACAATTTCTTCTGTGCGCAACTCCTCCTACATTTCACATCGGATTTTTGACCAAACTTTCTCAGAAGCTTTGTCATCAAGTGCCCTGACACATATTGCCAGGGTTTTGCAATTGGTATATATTTGACCTAATTATGGCCCTTTGTTTTTTTTCCTTATACAGAATATTATAGTGAACAATTTCTTCTGTGCGCAACTCCTCCTACATTTCTCAACGGATTTTGATTAAACTTTCTTAGAAGCTTTGTTATCAAGTGCCTGGCACATATTGTTGGGGTTTTGTGATTGGATAATATTTGACCGAATTATGGCCCTTTGTATATATTTTCCTTATACAGAACATATAGAGAACAATTTCTTCTGTGCTCAACTCCTCTTACATTTCTCAACGGATTTTGATTAAACTTTCTTAGAAGCTTTGTTATCAAGTGCCTGGCACATATTGTCGGGGTTTTGTGTTTGGATAATATTTGTCCGAATTATGGCCCTTTGTATATTTTTTCCTTATACAGAATATTATAGTGAAACAATTTCTACAGTGCGCAACTTCTCCTACATTTCTCAATGGATTTTGACCAAACTTTCACAGAAGCTTTGTCATCAACGTGCCCCTGCGCGCTCACTAAATTCCCATGATTTCTTCCAAGACATCATTCAAGTTTTTTTTTTAAATTGTGAAACATACTTTTCTTGATATCGCCACAAAACACCCACACACCAATATTGTTGACAAAAGAAAATGACAAGAGACGCAAAAATGCAAAAATAAAGAAATACTGTTTACCTTTCTAAAACATTTGGAAAAAAAGGCGAATAGACAACATAAAAATTTCTCAATCATTTTTGTTTGAGGAATACTAAAAAAGCCATAATTCCTCCTAAAAGTTCAATTAAAAACAAATGCCCCTTCATGACAAAGCTTCTGTGAAATATTTTGCTGAAAACCTGGTTGCATCGCATTGCGATGTTTCTTGTTTTTATTGTTTTTCTTTTTCAAAAATATACCAGAAGACATATGCAATGTTATTTTTAGAACAAATTCCACACATGGTTCTCGCAAACAAAAACAATGCATGACCTTTCACCCAGACAATTAGAGATATTGCACTTGAGAAACAAACAGTTATTAATTAACACGGCATGGAAAGTAAATACGACGATTTTATCAATATGCTTCGTAAATGGTTATGTGCAGAAAATACGTTGTTAAACACAGTTTATACTGACAGGTTAACAAGCATTTGCCCTCATTGGTTGACCATATCCGTTAGTAAATGATCATCTGTGTCCAGATATTTTCTGATATCTGTCCAGAATCCCAAGTATTGCAGATGTTGATGCTGGTTGTTTTCGTTCCAGAAATGTTTCGGAACGGGCAGCATCGCGAGCGTATCAGACCCAAGACACCAGACCATCCAATTGCCAGTCTCCCGGTAAATTGCCAATCTCCGCCCGCTGCTTTTCCACCAAGGTACGAGACAAAAGGACATTTGGAGGACTTTTAAATGCATCCCTGTTTATTACAGCAGTCGGAAGCTGCTTCTGGTCGTCCCACTTCCGTTCTCGGAACAAATAATATCCGGTCGAAATGGAGAGGGTGTCCGTAAAGGAGGAAATTTAACAGGACCTGTCGTATAAACACATAGTTTTGTGCTGTCCATTATGCATACATGAACACGCTCTTTTGATTATATTCTTAGATTTGATATATGAATATATAACAAATATTACGCCTAGGTTAACAAATAGTACAATAATTATATATAACAATTTGCATGAAATGACAAATGTTGTGGGTTCGAATGAGATTATATCGTTTTGGAGACGTTAAATTTCGTCACCTTAGTGCAGCAACGGATCAAGTCCTTCAAAATTTTATTGGAGTTAACCAGTTATTGCATTAATGTGATATTAATATCATTCAATAAATTTGATTTTCCTCAGGGTCTTTCAAATTTAAAAGACCCTGTTGTCACAGCAATGGAAAAATACTTAATAAAATCATTTTGATCAATAATAACAGAAGAAAAAGGCTCTTCAATAATATCACATGGCATGTGTTAACATCGCCATTGCCTGTTATAAATCCCTGTTACATATACAAATGTTTTTATACCTCCCCACAGCGACAAAAAGATCAGCTGGGTCAATTTTTGTTTCGGCCATTCGTTCAACGTCCTCATCGGAAAGCGATGAAAAGTCGCCTGCTGACTTGACACTAATACCGTCGAAGCCGGTGAACTTATCCTTGAATTTTGATAAATCGTTGGGAATTTGTACCGACAACGAAGTCGTCGTGCATGTTCCAGTGATTCTTTGTCAACCGGTGCAGGCCTCTTTAAAATATCAAGACCTTCCTAGAATTGAAGAAAAAAACGTACGTGTATTATAAATATAGCCATCTGTTATTCTGATTTATATATATACAAATTAAAGGGTCCGAGGCTATATATATAGAAATTATTGAAACTCAAACTCATATCTTTTAGGTATTTGATTGGTCAATAACCGTTCACAGAATGTACACTGACCAATGAAAATTCTGAGATTTGAGCTAAAACTCAGGAAATAATTTTTATAACCTGGACTTTGCTTCACCGTCTAAACGTTATTTTGGTGTCTTTCTTTATATATTTGCTTGTGTGTTGTTGTTTTTTATTTGTTTTTTTTGGTCTGCCGGTGGTGTTAGTATAGGTTAGTGTTTATTAGTAAGCATTTACAAAACTAATTTGGTCATGAACAGCGCAGTGCCTAGTGTTTGAATTTATTTTTTACAGTTTGCCGATTTACCAAAGTAAATTTGTTATGATTCGTCTGAAATACTGCAATCTTCTTGGACTGAAATTAATATCAAAAACCTTATGTTTGTTTTTGGCAGAACATATATTACATGATAATAAGTTTTATAATGTTATTTTATGATATAATGTACTTAAACTTACTTTGTTCACCACTTTTAAAGTATGCAAAAGATGTCTCGGTAGCCAGTAAAACTTGAGTGCGTTTAGCAGTATCGTCTGCAACTTCAACAAAGCCGCGTCTAATTCAATCATAGCGTGGAACGTGGTGTCTGTCAACAGACTCCATTATCTTCTGTTTGAATTTCATTCTCAGGAACTAGGTCAAATTTTATTATACCTGAACCAAAGTGTGATATTTTCTTTAAGGCAAGATTTCGGTATTTGCTGTTACTTTTTCTGCGGCAATACCCGTTCTTTGACGAAAATGTTTTATAAAGGTAGGTTGTGAGATATTCAAATATAATCGACAATCGAATAATAAATTATATAACATTTCTACAGAGAGTATAACAAATTACATCAAATTAGTCATTGATTAAGAGTTCTTACTCATTCATGTAGAAAAATGTATAAGATAACTTATAACAATGGTAATAACTTACCATATAAAAGCTTTTACCTTTTATGTTCCCAGCTACCCTTGTTGTACTGCTTTCATTTGATGTAATGGTTTTTTATAGTTTCCCGGTACATTTTCTGCACTGGATCTTCTGTACGTTTCCACTCTTCTAAATCCTTCCAACACCTATAAACGTTTTCCCCACAGGGTGCCTCTCATGGATTCACGGAACAGCATCATTCCTGTGGCTGTTCCAATGACATTTTTTGCAAAGGTGCCTGTGTCTGTAAAAAATGTGTTTATTCGGTAACCCAGCCTATCTAAAAAAGCAACATCACGGACATGCCGTCAAACGTAAGATCATAACCTCGAATACAATAGTAATGTATGATACACAGACCCAATATGGTATTTCGTCCATACATACGCTATAAAAATTAAACATGTAAACAAATGCTGTTTTGTAGCAAATAAATACTTGAATTTGTCGACATAGACTTTCCATCATATCGTTTAACAAAAGTAAATTTATAGGTATAAAATTTAAAAAAACACATTATCTATTTAGACACCAAAAAGTACAACTAAGAAAAACTCCGGGTGACGATATTTAAGATTTGTTTGTCGAATTCTTTTGATTTAATAAATAATATTAAACTAATTATTCTATATTTTCAACCGGCTTCTCAAAAAATACATTCTAAGACGACTACATCATCTTCATCACATCAAGAAGAACTACTTTTAATCGTATCGTATCCGAGATGATTATTGATAATCCAGTGTGGTGTTCCGGATTGAGGTTGTTTATCATCATCATAGGTAAGACATTTTAATTTATTTATCATGTACATACATGAAAAAATATACTGAATATGAAAAAAGTGATTTTCTCAACGATGACCTTATATAACAAGTCAAAACCCGTTCCACAATATAGCTTATATCAAAACTTTGTTCAAATTACACATTTTCAGAGCCTTAACGTACATGTATTTTTAAATTTGTATAAACTTTTTATTATACAAAACAGTAGCCTGATCTAGAACTGGGCATAGACAGACATGAATAAGATTTTTTATAACAGTGAACATAAAAGTATAATAATTCTATAAGAGATCAAAGGCTTTTGCATACAGTGAACGTATCTGTTTTCGAAATGGAATAGATGGTCAAATATAAGTTTTGTTTTAATTTGTGTTTTTCTTTTTATAGTTTGTATGAAATGCTATAATTTAGTGGTGTATAGCCATGAAGATATTTTACAAAATTTGCATTTATACAATTATGGGAACAAAGGTTCACACGTAAAGGCGGCATTTCAAATGAACGCAGCTGACTGATACCATTTCCTGTAAGTGCGGTAGAATACAAGAAATTGTAAACGTACTGCATAAAATATACATGATGGTAACATCAAGTCAGCCAAAAACATCAATATGTAATATTTCATATTAAAGAAGCAATATCATGTGATAATATACAATTTACGTACTTTCAAGGTTCACACCAGCAAGCTCGAACTTTGAGTCTAGTAGGAGCACGCATAAGCAATATTCCGTGTATAATCCAGATTTCTTGAATTTTGGCATTCTTTCTGCTACACACAGCCATCTCAAAACTTCCCTTTTGTCCATGTAAAGCTACAGTGATAAGTTAAATAAAAATCTTTATTTGGATTTGTACCTAAACAAAAATAACCAATTGGCATTATCACAAAGATTTTAGGTGTATTCCATTGGCATTATCACGAAGATTTTAGGTGTTATCACGAAGATTTTAGGTGTATTTCATTAGCATTATCTCAAAGGTTTTGGATGTATTACTTTGGTATTATCACAAAGATTTTAGGTGTAGCACTTTAGTAGTATGTCAAACGTTTTAGATTATTTCTTTGGCATTATCTCAAAGGTTTTGGATGTAGCACTTTGGCAGTATGTCCAACGTTTAAGATGCATTTCTTTGGCATTATCCCAAAGATTTGGATGTATTACAAAGATTTTAGGTGTATTTTTTTCGCATTATCACAAAGATTTTGGATGTAGCACTTTGGCATCATCTCAAATGTTTTGGATGTAGAATTTTGACAGTTGTTTGGATTTATTTCTTTGGCATTATCTCAAACGTTTGGATGTATTACTTTGGCATTTCCTCAAATGTTTTAGGTGTATTTCTTTGGCATTATCTCAAAGGTTTGGATGTAATTCTTTGGCATTATAGTTGGTTAAAGGCCCATTATGCCCAAGAAATGCTTTATTTTTTATTTTTCAAAAGCTTTTTATACTTGCTATACTTTCATAGTTTCCAAACATCTTCTCATTGGCCAATTATCTGATCTACCTTTTTCATATGTTACCTTTTAGGCAATTACTACAGTTATTCTGATTTGGTATTGTGTATGGAAGTCAAAATATTACTTTATCTACATTTTACTACTTTTATGACAAATAATTTCACATTTAGCGCTATTTTCCATCGTTAGCAAGCATCTAAAACAATTATTTAAACTTTAAAAAATTCATGTTTGACCTTTCTTGAAAGTAAAAATTCATTTGAGCCGTGTCACGACAAAACCAACATAGTGCGTTTGCGACCAGCATGGATCCAGACCAGCCTGCGCTACCGCGCAGTCTGATCAGGATCCATGCTGTTCGCTATCAGTTTCTCTACTTGTAATAGGGTTTGTAAGCGAACAGCAGTCGCAAACGCACTATGTTGGTTTTGTCGTGACGCGGCTCATTTGTTTCTGAAGCATAATGTGCCTTTAATGTTGTCCTTCATGCGTTGTTATTTTACTACTTACATGTCGTCTGTTTTTAATCGGAGGCTCGAACTCAAATTCCAGTTCTAAGAAGTTATAGAGAACGTGCTGACCAAAAACCTGTAAAAAACAAATGAATAGAAATTTTCACTGAAATATACGTGCCACTGTAACGACGACTAGAAAATCACAAACAATAGTGTAACTGTATCATTTGAAATCTAATTTACACCAGGAATATAAATGACCCATGTCATCGACAGTCAAGTTCATTAATTATAAAAATTATAAACTTTATACCAATTGAAGGCGTCAATCACTTATTTGACATAGATAGTTGAGAGTACCGGAGGAATTTGTATAAAACTCTATTTTTTGTAAAAACATTCTTAATTTTAACAACAGTAAAATTTTATTTGTTCCATAATCCTATGTTTGATTCTAGAAAGAGTTGAGAAATAGAATGGCTTTGTTACAATGTATTTAATACGTTAAAGTAATAAAATGTTTCGGAACAAAATATTATTCTCCAAGTAAAGTGTTGTGCGCACCAAAAAAACAGCAAACGTTATTTAGAATGATTTTATCTGTTAGGCAATGATTTCGTGCATGTGCCATTCGCTTTTATTGGAATTTGCTTTTCTATTTATTTCATACAAGCATTTTAAAAGTAATCTGCTTTCGGACTGAGAACTTCTGAGACCGGGTTGACTTCCGGTATTGAACTGAATATAAGCAGGATTCTTTTCATTGGTCATTTTAAAATTGCAACTGAAATCAGAAAATCTCATTGACCATTTTTAACATTAGTAAAATGATAAAAGGATATTTTTTGAAACGTGTACTTATGCAAATTAATTAATCAAAAGTAGTTTCGGAAACAATGGATTAGTTTAATTTTTGGGATATTTTCAATCAATGAACCGTGCTATCTTCCTCCTATTAAAACATTTTACGTAATTTCACGCTGTTCTATAATTTTTAGTAAATACCTAATTCAACATAAGAAACTGCTTTTAAGATTTTGTTAATTCTCTAGCGGATAACACAAGACATTTAGTATAAATGACATTCAATTTCTTTTTTGTCCGGACGAAGTCCGTCTGAGATTTGTTTGACTTCCAGTAAAATATACAGGCAAGAACTGAATAAAGGTAGCATGTCCGTTGATCATTCTAAAATGTCCTAACTTTCCTAACTTCCAAACAAATCTCAGGAGATTCGAAAAAAAAAGTTTCTAGCTAAATTTCTCGGATATTTGAGTCCTCTTTGTTCAAAATGATGAGACTACTGATAACGCCCACAATCCTGAAATTTCATGTACATAAAAATACTGAAAGGCACAAAATAAAAAAATCTGAACTTTCCTTTACTCTCAGTAGAATATGGCCAGCGTTTGTGGTATTATAATTATTGATGTGTTTAATTCATATGTATTTCATAATTTTCATATGTTATCAATATTAATGAAGCATATATTAATATATACATGAATACATATATGTACGTCATTTAGAAACATATCTTGCACTATTTCCTAAATCTAATCATTTAAATGCTATAAAAAAACAACCTCGAAACAACCTGTGCAAGCAAAAGCAGTTTTATCTCGTCTGAGTATCTTTTATTAACTATTTCTTGTTTAAAATTCAAACAATAATTTTTGCAGCAGATATATAGCTTTATACACATTAAATACTTGCTTATACATACACAGTTCCACATAAAAGAGGATATATGAAATAATTGACCATAAAAACAAATCAATATTCAGTAAATGTTTTCTAAATGAAAACAACCAATAACAAAACAAAATTCTGCTTCAAATGAGGGTGTATAGTTGTCAATTATATATTAATATATCAAAAACTAGAAAAATAATAAAAGTACAACATGCCGGTTATGGTAATTACATATCATTTAAAAGGTTATGTAAGTTTTTAGTATACAAGTACATGTATGTTACTTACATGCAGACAAAGGAAAATATTGAGATAATCCACGAAAGCTCTGTTCTGCAGAAGAATGGTCAGTTCCTCGAAATCTGCCGCGGTTGGACCTAAAATAAAGCACTATCTTGATAACGACAGAATGTATAATAGTTATGACATTTCCACCGTAGGGAACGTGTTACAGTATCGCGTTTTTCGGTTACAGTATAGAATTTTAAAGATGGAGGATTATTTGTTGGGAAGAGAGGTAGGTGATTTTTATTTCGGTCCATACTACAAGTAGTTTAGTTTCTAATAGATGTTTTTGTGCTTTGCTTGTAAGGAACAGAATCCGGTATCTAGTCATATATTTCTTCAGACCCTGCTCCGCAGATTTATCGCTATATTGTCTCAAAAATATGCAGATTTGACAGTTTGAAAATTTGAATCGAGAGACCACACATTTTTCTGCAATTTCGACATTATTTATGCATGCCTAGAAAAAGTAATCAGCAAAACGTTAGTCCTTTATGTTAGGAAACGTTTATAAAAGTAAATGACCAGTTGAACCTATTTTCCTGTTGGTAAAATGCGTTTGAAAAAAAAACAATGTTACAGTATAGAGCGAGGTAATTTGTGCAGGGTTACAGCATAGACCTAGCGATTTGTATCCGATTTTGTTACAGTTTATACCCAGATTTCGGTTACAGTTTAGACTTCGATATTTTCTATATAATTATACTAGGTAAAATGTATGAATGTTACATAGACTTTTAAATCTCTGTGAGCTATTGGCCCGATGGCTATTCGTCCGTCTGTCGTACACATGTGTGTGCAATCTCATCCTTTCAGTAACTACTTGACTAAATGTGATGAAATTTACATGACTTTTTACCAATTAAGTTGTTCAAATGGTTTCGGTTGCAATCGGGGATACGAAAACCCAAAACATAGATTTTGAAAAAAAGGCAATGTTTAAAGACCCTTCTCATCTCGAACCAAAAGCATTCAAATCAAATCATGATCATGGCGTCATTTCGAATGCTTCTTTGTTGAAGTTACGATTATTTTGTCATTATTAAATTAAGTCGTTTTTTCTTATTTCAGACATTCTGTATAGCAGTTTTAAATTCATGTTTCTGAAAAAAAAATAATATTGAAAGTTATAGAGTATAAATTAAGGTCAGACAATTACAATATCTTCTCTAGTGAGCCTGATGTATGTACATAATAGTGGCAGAGTCGGGATAAGGCCGTCGACTTCAAATCATCTTTCATTTACTGCTGTAGTTGAAATCCAATCATGACTTTGGATTCCTCTTATGTGAGGAATCTATCAAGCTAATTTACGGAAGGTCGGTTTTTCTAGTCAGGCGCTCGTGTCTGAAATGTTTCACAAAGGGATCTGGGGTCTTTCTTTACACTAAAGCAGAAATGTTTTCACATGACCTCAGTGTCGTTGAAACTTAAAATCCAAGAAAGCCAAACGTAACAAAATAGAATTAAACAGAATCCCTAAAGAAATTCCAACACAACAAAATTGAAAATGTTCATAAATCCTTTTAAATACTTACAAAATACATTATGGTAGATGGAAATTCCAACTTAAAATAGAATTTAAGGTTGCAACTAGTATTGCTCACTTAAATACTGTTTAATCATTCCTAGAGTATTGCCTGCTTGTTAATTATGTCTTTTGACAGCTTATCTATGGTATGCAGGCTTCATAACCTCCGATCTCCTCTCAAAATTGAATTTTGTTTAGTTTCACTCATTGTATTCTTGTTTAGGGCACACACAAGTTTTAACCTGGGGGGTAATATGCCGCTTTTCATAGAATGGTAATAACGTGTCACATTGAAGGTTCCATGATAACCGCCATATGAACACATCCACAGATGTTAAAAAATCTGAAGTGTACCAGTTCATGTTTAATGTGAATTCTGCTGAAGCCGGTGCTAGGAGGCGTGAACGGTAGCTTGCAGTTACCACTTTCGTCCATGAACAGGTTTAGTCAAACTGAGCCTGCAACATTTTCATGTTTTCCGTGTTGGACTTCTGTTAAGGATTCTTTTTCTCTATTTTATTACTAATAGGCATTATTATAATGTGTAATGAAAACAAGCAATACTCTTTCTTCTCTCATTACAATTCGATAAAAGTTACTGTTGTTGTTGTGAAAACAGTCCTTACTTAGGACATTACTTATTCTGCAAAAAGTCTCAATCTGAAACTTAAAGTAAGAAAAATAGCAAACTATAACTTTTCTGCTGAAGAAAATAGGTAATACATGTACAACCTTTCAAGAATGTATGTAGAAAGGTATGAGTTATTTCATAAAAATAATGGATACACGAACTTTGTTTGAAATTTGGCAAGTATCTAAACTGTAACAGAAATTTGGGTATAAACTGTAACAAAATTGGATCAAAGTCGCTAGGTCTATGCTGTTACCCTTCAAAATTAACCTCGCTCTATACTGTAACATTGTTTATTTTTTTCAAACGCATTTTACCAACAGGAAAATAAGTTCAACTGGTCATTTACTTTTATAAACGTTTCTAAACATAAAGAACTAACGTTTTGTAGATTTACTTTATCTAGGCATGCTTAAATAATGTCGGAATGGGAGAAAAATGAGTTGGTCTCTCGATTCAAATTTTTAAACCGTCAAATCTGCACATTTATAAAACATTATAGAGATAAATCTGCGGTGCAGGGTCTGAAGAAATATGTGACTAGATACCGGATTCTGTTCCTTACAAGCAAAGCACAAAAACATCTTTTAGAAACTATACTACTAGTAGTATGGACCTGAATAAAAATCACCTACCTCTCTTCCCATAAATAATCCTCCATCTTTAAAATTCTATACTGTAACCGAAAAACGCTATACTGTAACACGTTCCCTACGGTGATTTCAGTGTAAAAAGATTATTCAAAACTTTTACAATGCGAATCGTTTTTGTTCTAGGATTTTTTCTATTCTCTTATCACATATATATTATCAATTTATCTTCAATAGCATCTTAAATAAGGGATTACATTTATACAGGTAGATAATCAAAATTCATTAATTTAATATCTGATTCCGTGTAGTTGCATTGACATGCTTGCAATACTGCGAGATAATAGTTTTTGTTTTACAAAAATTCTAAACAGCATAGAGTAAATATAGTAAATCGCCGAATAAAACATAAATGAAATTATAACATTGAATCGTATAGACACAATTAATTTAATACATACGAAAAGACCATGAAAGTTCAACGGCAAAAGAGACACATATATGTGCAACAGTACGGAATATTATAGATAAAATCTTAAATTACCGGAACATATTCAAATGTATTGCAGTAAACTAAACTTTCTTACCTTTATCTAACGATTTATCCATTTTTATTATACATTTTTTTTTGTTTTTATTTTTTTTTCTATTAATCAACGCCGGTCTTGAAATTGATAACTTTTCAAACTGCCGCTTTCTTCATAGAAACAACGTTATTTACGCGTCGCTAGCGACGTCATACTATCAGTGACGTATTTGTACGTTATAAACGTCAGATCGTCTGTCCGCCTTAAAGCAGGCGTACGAGAATAACAATAGACGTAGTGTAGATGAAGAATATTTTATCAGCATGGAGACTGCATTTTTTAAATGTTCTTCGATGTGACAAAGTTTCCAAACAGGACAGGATTTGAAAATGGACTATTTTAAACGATTTAAGATATTCTTATGAACATAATTATGAAGTCTGCCATGGTCGCCCGGTTGTTTTCATATTGTTGTGAGTGTTGAACATATTTTTAAAATAGTTTAGTTTAGTCAACCATGATCAACCGTGGTAAACCGGCGTTTGGTCGTTGAAATTCCGTGAAGTAAAGGGACAAACCATGGTGAACCGGAACAAACTGAGAGATCACCACGGTTGTCTTCAAATGTTTAATACAACCGGGGCTCACCGGCACTCACCGTCCGTGTTCTATCGGCTTGGAACAGGGAATTGCCGGAAAACCACCGTATCTATACTGCATCCATACCGTGACAAATCGTAGTAAACCGGGATGCGTGTCAATCAATGTCCAAACGGCAAAGTCCCGGTGATGACACGATGTTGCCACGGAAAAACAGGCAGAGCTACGGTAGAGCCAAGGTACATTGAGGTCACTGGCAACAACGCTCCGGTTGGAGCCGGTAATGTCCCGGATATTGCAGACAAGTACGGTTATACAACGATGATAGACGGTGGTGTAACGACCTCATGCCGATACAGGAATTTTAAAGAACAGGAATATATAAACTTGAAGTGCTACTTTGGATCATTTTGTTTAGAGAAGGAACACGAGCATGGACAATTTGTTAAATGAAAGAAGGAAAAATTCTTCAGCTGGTGCATTTTCAGCTTCAGGTACCTCTGAAGGTCTTGTAGACACAGTTTTTTTCTAACTTCCATCCCCTTTCCTTCGGATGGCATCTCTGCTGGCTTTTTATCAAATGACTGATGTCAACGTGGTCAGTCAGTTTTATTCTCATAAACTTGAAACGGCTCGGGTTATATTTACAAATAGCCGTTTATATAGGGCCATATAACCTGTCAACAATCTTTATAACTAATAATATAAAAGTAAAATGCATTTCTAAAGGAATTAAGATGATCTTGAAAGGTATTTCTCCCTTTTTATATTTTTCCACAAAACCATCATAAATATTCATTTCAATCTTGAAATATTGATTGAATATCAAGACAAAAATTTTCTTTTAACAGCAACGGCAAATACGTGAAAAACATGCACAGTATGAAATGCACGGTCAACACGAAAATCGACAGACAAGCTTGGTCTTATTCGAAATGGGAAATGTTTTGGGCCATTTTGAAATCTTGCATTTAGCATTCGTATAGTACTCCTTGATCATTTAGTATTCCTCACAGGTTTGCCGATCCGCGGTCGGGTGTTAGATATGAGCGAATTTCACTATTAGCAGATATTATCATGTTGAGTAAGCAGATGTCAAAATTAGAAAACGTACAGATAATTTAGTACATTTTACCATTTGTCAAACACTATTTACGCTTGGACATCATGGCAAGTAATATTTTACTCGTCAAGTCGCTTTATACTATGATTGATTCGGAAAATTTCATTAAATAAGAAGAGTTTTTTTTTAATCATACTGTCAGAGTTCTAATCAAGTTTAAAAAAACCTTGATTTTAATAACTGTCAAATAAAAACAATGACTTATAAAAACAAAAACTTTAATATAGACATAAAAATTCATAGCCCTATTTTAATTTTACAAACCATGAATCAGCAAAGAAGAACTCTTGCTGAGATTTGAACTCAGAACTCCTCTTATGTATGTGATACAATAAAGAGGCATTTTGACAATTAAACTACAAGAGCTTAAAACTTACTAACCATATTAAAAGATTAACATTCTTCCTACTTTTTTGCATCTATATATAGTTTTCAAATAGCCAAAAACTGGCCAAAATTCATAATTTTATCCTGAAAATTCTTTTTTAAAACTTATTTAAAGGATTTTTCAGAATCATTTCAACTATTTAGTAACGTTACATAAGAATTAAAAAAAAAAAAACAAAAACAAAAAAAAAACACACACACACTTAAAATGTTTCTTTTTCATATGAATACACATTTCTAAAATATTTTGTAAAATATTGTCAATTTTCTATTCCTTATGGTTTTTATTTTACCAATCTAAGGCATGAGCTGTTCTGATGAATAAAATAACAACACTAAATTGAATTATCATCAAGAATAAATTCTGTCATGTACGTAAATTTTGCTTATATAGGAGAAGCAAGTAAATGACTGCAAATATTGTGTGAAAATGTAACAAATTTGAAAAAAATTACGGAACTAAATTTCAACATTGGTACTGTGACGTCATATGATGACGTCTTGAAAAAGAACGCATGACGTTATGTGGCAAAACAAGTAAAAATGACTTAAAATCACTAAAAAGACTGGTTTGAAAATTTTGCTTGTAAAATATATCAGAATGATAAGAACTAGTCGATAACAGAAAAAATCGATAACAGGATAAATAGAATGATTGGTCCTATGGATGGAAAACTATCTGACCAAAGGCTCACCCAATAAATTTCCCCGTCTCGCCAGATCCAAGGCACCAACCTATTAATTATTCTCTATCACTTCAGACATCAAGAAAATGGTGAACAATGCAATCAAAAATGTAAAAATGTTTAGTGATATGTAAAATAACATTGATAATACAAATACAAGATTCACTTCTCCCCCTCTGCTTTTACCATGGCTTGGGACATGCTAGAAGTTAAAACTGCACACATCCAGATATTTTACTTTCTTCAAAAGTCAATCAAAATTTAGGAAAAGTAAAAAAAACAGATATGCATACTTCTTTGATTCAATTCAAAATTAGCTTATTACAAAATTTAAAAAAAATTGTTATATTAATTCTGACCACTTATTAAAGGAATAATATTAACCCAATGTTACAAATATTTTAATACATAAAAGGAAATAAATATAACTCTTACTAATGACTTAATAGAATTTTTGTGTAGTTTTCTGAACTTCAAATCTAAATATTTAACTTAATGATGGAACATATAATTATTTTCATTTAAAACAATATGAATCTGGAAGTGTGCTGATTTACAACTAGGCAGCATTGGGAGAAGTGTAGCGATTGACCTTTTTGACACATACTGTTTTCCGGTAGTTACAGATTTAGCTCTGGGGGATTACACCTAATGAATATATACGCCTTATGAAGTTTATAGAGGATATTCAAATTTTTTTTATAAATACACAATTTATTTCACTGAGTGGTATAAAAACAAATATTTCATGAGTGGCTACCGCCACGGGTGAAATATGATAATTTTCATACCACAAGATGAAAATAAATCCTGTATTATAGAAAAAGACTTGAATTTTCTGTTTATTATATACTTTTTTTTATATTAAAATTTGAAAGATTACTTCTTAAATTTTGTTCATTGGCTGAATTTAGAAGAAAGTAATCCGGCAAGACACAAGTAAAAATATGTAAAATATGTTTAACTGCAGTGAAAAATATATCTTTTACAGTGAAAAATACGGAAAATAAAATACAAATTTTATTTCATATTTTATTTATCAGTATATAATAAACACCATTATTATGTGATATATCTATTTTTTATAATTATTTTTAAGGTTTCAGGTGGTTACTACCTATCGCATATTTTACACATTTGAGCCGCGTCATGACAAAAACAACATAGTGGGTTTGCGACCAGCATGGATCCAGACCAGCCTGCGCATCCGCGCAGTCTGATCAGGATCCATACTGTTCGCTTACAAACCCTATAACAAGTATAGAAACTGATAGCGAACAGCATGGATCCTGATCAGACTGCGCGGATGCGCAGGCTGGTCTGGATCCATGCTGGTCGCAAACTTATTGTGTTGGTTTTGTCGTGACGCGGCTCATTTATTTGTTGATGTTGTGTTAGAATTGAAATAAGATATCCAAATCAGTGATTTTAAAGCTTGATAAAATAATTGTTTGTCATTTAGATGTGCTCATTATATCACTCGGGCTATGACCTTGTGATATTATCACATCCAAACTCCAAACAGTGTTGTTTAGCTATAAAATCACCGTTTGAGATATATTATTTCTTTAAGTTTAAGCAGAAAATCTCATTTTATTTCATGGAGTTATTCATACAATGATATTCTAATTATTTCTAACAATGAAATAATTGTTTTACTTCACTTTAATCCCAAAAAGGCCTAAAACATACAGATTGTTACATTATTACACAACATTTAGGTGAATTCCCGAGAGCTATGTACTGAAAGTACCGGAAATGGTGTTTAGCTAGTTTTTCAAATTATTAACCTTTGATTGAAGCTCTGAAGAATGGTAAGTCTGTCACTGTACAGTCTATAGTTTATAAAGTCGTGCGTTTTGGTTTTGCTACACATCCCCCACCATTCCATAATCAGAGCTTCAATATCCAATATCCATGTCTGACCAATAACCGGAGAAAGTTTTGGTCAATGATTGGGCTTTTAAAGTTAATCATGCCAAGAAGTTAAAGAAGTTGATTGGTCAACTAGGGAAAGCCATGGCTTATGGTCTTCAAATGAGGTGGTCAGGTTAGTAATGACTGGTAGATTTATCATTGATTAAGTTCAAGTGAAGGTAAACAGCATCATAAAGGTGTTTAGATAAATAATTCAGGAACACTTTGACCAATTAAGATTAGATGTACAGGTTTGTCATGACTAGAAGATGTCTGGTCAATAAGTCGAGAACATTGTAAAAATAAGTAAAATAGATGAGTAAAGATAAATAGAAGTCAGAACAGTTTATTAAAGAAATAACATTAAAACCCGCATGGTCTGCACTTCCCCTTCATGGTAGAACTGGCCTAAAAGTGTAGAACAGTTGTTAAAGATAAAAACACTATATAAAATTGAGCTGAAATAGAAAAAAAATTAAAGTAGATAAACTGCATGGTCTGCACTTCCCCTTCATGATGGACCTGGGCAAAAAGTGTAGAACAGTTGTTAAAGATAAAAACACTATATAAAATTGAGCTGAAAAAGAAAAAAAGAATTCAAGCAGATAAACTGCATGGTCTGCACTTCCCCTCATGGTAGAACGGGCCAAAAGTGTAGAACAGTTGTAAAGATAAGTTATACAATAGAAATGTGTGTGAAACAGTCCAGAATGAAAAAGTGGAAGCCGAGCTGATTGTCAGGGCTGTCCAGGGGATATGATGGTGTTGTATATTAACGAATGTGAGTGAATAAAAAGTACAGAATGAAAAAGTGGAAGTCAAACTGCTTGTCAGGGCTGTCCAGGGGATATGTTTATGTTGTGTTTTGATGAATGTGAGTGAATAAACAGTCCAGAATGAAAAAGTGGAAGTTGGTCCAGGGGATATGTTTGTGTTGTGTTTTGATGAATGTAAGTGAATAAACAGTCCAGAATGAAAAAAAAATGAAAGTCAGGCTGATTGTCAGGGATGTCCAGGAGATATGTTTGTGTTGTATATTAATGTGAAAAAGTGGAAGTCAGGCTGATTGTCAGGGCTGTCCAGGAGATATGTTTGTGTTGTATATTAATGAATGTGAGTGAATAAACAGTCCAGAATGAAAAAATGGAAGTCAAGCTGATTGTCAGGGCTGTCCAGGAGATATGTTTGTGTAGTATATTAATGAATGTGAGTGAATAAACAGTCCAGAATGAAGAAGTGGAAGTCAGGCTGATTGTCCGTGCTGTCCAGGAGATATGTTTGTGTTGTAAATTAATGAATGTGAGTGAATAAACAGTCCAGAATGAAAAAGTGGAAGTCAGGCTGATTGTCAGGGCTGTCCAGGAGATATGTTTGTGTTGTATATTAATGAATGTGAGTGAATAAACAGTCCAGAATGAAAAAGTGGAAGTCAGGCTGATTGTCAGGGCTGTCCAGGTGAGATGTTTGTGTTGTGTTTTGATGAATATGAGTAGAAAAAAACAGTCCAGAATGAAAAAGTGGAAGTCAGGCTTATTGGCAGGGCTGTCCAGGGGATATGTTTGTATTGTATATTAATGAATGTGAGTGAATAAACAGTCCAGAATGAAAAGTGGAAGTCAGGCTGATTGTCAGAGCTGTGCAGGTGAGATGTTTGTGTTGTGTTTTGATGAATGTGAGTAAAAAAACAGTCCAGAATGAAAAAGTGGAAGTCAGGCTGATTGTCAGGGCTGTCCAGGGGATATGTTTGTGTTGTGTTTTGATGAATATGAGTAAAGAAACAGTCCATCATGAAAAAGTGGAAGTCAGGCTGATTGTCAGGGCTGTCCAGGGGATATGTTTGTGTTGTGGTTTGATGAATGTGAGTGAAAAAACAGTCCAGAATGAAAAAGTGGAAGTCAGGCTGATTGTCAGGGCTGTCCAGGGGAGATGTTTGTGTTGTTTTTGATGAATTTGAGTAAAAAAAAAACCAGTCCAGAATGAAAAAGTGGAAGTCGGGCTGATTGTCAGGGCTGTCCAGGGGATATGTTTGTGTTGTATATTAATAAATGTGAGTGAATAAACAGTCCAGAATGAAAAAGTGGAAGTCAGGCTGATTGTCAGGGCTGTCCAGGGGAAATGTTTGTGTTGTGTTTTGATGAATATGAGTAAAAAAAACAGTCCGGAATGAAATAGTGGAAGTCAGGCTGATGGTCTGGGCTGTCCAGGGGATATGTTTGTGTTGTATATTAATAAATGTGAGTGAATAAACAGTCCAGAATGAAAAAGTGGAAGTCAGGCTGATTGTCAGGGCTGTCCAGGGGAAATGTTTGTGTTGTGTTTTGATGAATGTAATTGAATAAAAAACCAGTCCAGAATGAAAAAGTGGAAGTCAACGTGTTGTCAGGGCTGTCCAGGAGATATGTTTGTGTTGTTTATTAATGAATGTGAGTGAATAAACAGTCCAGAATGAAAAAGTGGAAGTCAAGCTGATTGTCAGGGCGGGCTGTCCAGGGGATATGTTTGTGTTGTGTTTTTATGAATATGAGTGAAAAAACAGTCAAGAATGAAAAAGTGGAAGTCAGGCTGATTGTCAGGGCTGTCCAGGGGATATGTTTGTGTTGTGTTTTGATGAATATGAGTGAAAAAACAGTCCAGAATGAAAAAGTGGAAGTCAGGCTGATTGTCAGGGCTGTCCAGGGGATATGTTTGTGTTGTGTTTTGATGAATATGAGTGAAAAAAACAGTCCAGAATGAAAAAGTGGAAGTCAGGCTGATTGTCAGGGCTGTCCAGGGGAGATGTTTGTGTTGTGTTTTGATGAATTTGAGTAAAAAAAACAGTCCAGAATGAAAAAGTGGAAGTCAGGCTGATTGTCAGGGCTGTCCAGGGGATATGTTTGTGTTGTATATTAATAAATGTGAGTGAATAAACAGTCCAGAATGAAAAAGTGGAAGTCAGGCTGATTGTCAGGGCTGTCCAGGGGAAATGTTTGTGTTGTGTTTTGATGAATTTGAGTGAAAAAAAACCAGTCCAGAATGAAAAAGTGGAAGTCAAGCTGATTGGCAGGGCTGTCCAGGGGATATGTTTGTGTTGTATATTAATGAAAGTGAGTGAATAAACAGTCCAGAATGAAAAAGTGGAAGTAAGGCTGATTGTCAGGGCTGTCCAGGGGATATGTTTGTGTTGTGTTTTGGTGAATATGAGTGGACAAAAAACAGTCCAAAATGAAAAATGGAAGTCGAGCTGATAGTCAGGGCTGTCCAGGGGATATGTTTGTGTATATGACTGAATAAACCGTTCAGAATGAAAAAGTGGAAGTCAGACTGATTGTCAGGGCTGTCCAGGGGATATGTTTGTGTTGTATATTGATGAATATGTGTGGAAAAAAACAGTCCAGAATGAAAAAGTGAAAGTCTAGAGCCGATTGTCAGACAAGGGCATTATTTCAGATTTATTATCATAAATTCATTATATTTTTAGAGATTTACCTGGGGTTAACAAAACAAAATTCCAATCTCATTTCTCAACATATACCATATGTTGAACAAAGTCGTTTTAACTAAACAAATCACATTTGCTTTGTCGGTTCTTAAGTCATTTGACGACTCCATCTTTATTGGCAAAAAAATATGCCCAAAAATGGACAGACAAGGGCAGGTTAAAGGGTAGAACCACAGATATTCTAGTCTATCTAGTAATAGACTAGCTAAAATAGATCATTCCTTTCAAATTGCATACTGACTGTGTCCATCTCTCTTCATACTGATGTACAAATCTACCAGCACAGAGATGTACCAAGCTATATTTGTTTTGTTGGTTCTCAAGTCATATGGCGACTCTCCACCTTTATTGGCAGAGAAAATATGCCCCAAAATGGACAGACAAGGGCATACTATTTCTAAATTATTATCATAAATTCATTATATTTATAGGGATTTACCAATGAAATCAAAGAGCAAGGTTAACCGTACAATACACCGTGTCCATCTCTCTCCACACTGAAACAACTTCCAAATGTACAAATCTACCAGCAAAGAGTAGTACCAAGCTATTCCATACCATATCCTTCTTGCGAGTATATAGGCACTGGGAATCTCGAAGAATTGATAGTCTCGATCAACTTTCACAATGCATGTCAAGTACTCCAATACTCTGTCACTGAGTGGCTTTGACCATCCACACATCCATCATCATTACCATGTTTCATGACATTCTTGCAAATTTGCCTCCTTGGTCTTAAGATTAACTGAAAGTTCACTGGTGTTAACAAAACAACATTTCAATCTCATTTCTCAACATATACCATATGTTGAACAAAGTCTTTTTAACTAAACAAATCACATTTGGTTTATTGGTTCTTAAGTCATTTGACGACTCTCCACCTTTTTTGGCAGAAAAAAAATATGCCGACAAGGGCAGGTAAAAAGGAAAAGGGTAGAACCACAGATATTCTAGTCTACTAGCTAAAGTAGATCATTCCTATCAAATTGCATACTGACTGTGTCCATCTCTCTCCACACTGAAATAACTTTCAAATGTACAAATCTACCAGCACAGAGATGTACCAAGCTATATTTGTTTTGTTGGTTCTCAAGTCATATGGCGACTCTCCACCTTTATTGGCAGAGAAAATATGCCCCAAAATGGACAGACAAGGGCATACTAATTTCTGAATTATTATCATAAATTCATTATATTTATACAGATTTACCAATGAAATCAAAGAGCAAGGTTTACCGCACAATGCACCGTGTCCATCTCTCTCCACACTGAAACAACTTCCAAACGTACAAATCTACCAGCAAAGAGGTGTACCAAGCTATTCCATACCATATCCTTCTTGCGAGTATATAAGCACTGGGACTCTCGAAGAATTGATAGTCTCGATCAACTTTCACAATTCACGTCAAGTACTTCAATTTTCTGTCACTGAGTGGCTTTGACCATCCACAAATCCATCCACCATCACCATGTTTCATGTCATTCTAACAAATTTGCCTCCTTGGTCTTAAGATTAACTGAAAGTTCACTGGTGTTAACAAAACAACATTCCAATCTCATTTCTAAATTATACCATATGTTGAACAAAGTCTTTTTAACTAAACAAATTACATTTGTTTTGTTGTTTCTTAAGTCATTTGACGACTCTCCACCTTTATTGGCAGAAAAATATGCCCCACAATGGACAGACAAGGGCATGTAAAACGGTAAAAGGGTAGAACCACAGATATTCTAGTCTATCTAGTTATAGACTAGGTAAAATAGATCATTCCTATCAAATTGCATAGTGACCGTGTCCATCTCTCCCCACACTGAAACAACTTCCAAATGTACAAATATACCTGGACGGAAATGCACCAAGCTATTCCATACCATATCCTTCTCGTGAGTATATAGGCACTGGGACTCTCGAAAAATTGATAGTCTCGATCAACAAATACTTCACCACTGTTAGACAACAATCCATTTTCTGAAAAAAATATTTAATTCCATGTGAAAGTTATTTAGAGGTCGGCGGCCTACTATACAGATTTTTTCAAAAATCTTTTTATAACAACCTAATTTTCTGAAAATGGAAAATACCTTGCCAATATTTTGTGTTTACAATATCATTCTTCCTGTGTCATTTATATGAATAATTAAATGGAAATTTGTGTTTAATTTGATACCTCTATATTCATTATCAAATTACACAGGATTTCAACCTAATTTGTATTTTGATTTTATTATCATTCATTATCTTTATTATGACTTACTATAGCATCAAAGAACAATGTTTACCTTATGACACGCATCTTTCTTCACACTGAATCAACTTATTGTTGTACAAATCTGCCAGCACATAGATGTACTAAGCTATTCCATACCATATCCTTCTTGCGAGTATATAGGCACTGGAACTCTCGAAGAACTGATAGTCTTATCCACTTCCGCTTCATCACTCCTCCATGGTCTGAAATATCACCAGGGTTTACAAAATAACATTCTAATCTTATAATGTTAATATGTATCATGTCTTTACAAATTACTTTTCAAGTAAGCAGGTAATTATCAATGTTCCATTGGTTTTATATTATATGAATTCCCATTCTTTATTATATGGCAGATAAAGGCCGTCAAATGAGTTTCAGGGTAGGGCAAGTTCATGCCTAGTATAGAACCACTTACCTTCCAGTCTAGCTAGCTAAAAGACTATCTCCAATAGACAATTCCTATCAACTGTATACTTTATTCATAAGTATTATAATACAATTGTATTTTGTAAGAAAACATAGACAGGGAATGGAACCCTAGTCTCCAAAATGGCCGACAGGATACTCACCTCTATATTCATTTGGCTCAAATTGCACAGGATTTCAACCAAACTTGTATTTTGATTTTATTATGATTCATTATCTTTATCATGATTTACTATAGCATCAAAGAACAAGGTTTACCTTATGACACGCATCTTTCTTCACACTGGAACAACTTATTGTTGTACAAATCTGCCAGCACATAGATGTACTAAGCTATTCCATACCATATCCTTCTTGCGAGTATATAGGCACTGGGACTCTCGAAGAACTGATAGTCTTATCCACTTCCGCTTCGTCTGAAAAATCACCAGTGTTTACAAAATAACATTCTTATCTTATAATGTTAATATAATTTTATCATGTCTTTACAAATTATTTTTCAAGTAAGCAGGTAATTATCAATGTTTCATTGGTTTTATATTATATGAAGGCCCATGCTTTATTATATGGCAGATAAAGGCCGTCAAAAGAGTTTCAGGGTAGGGCAAGTTCATGCCTAGTAGAACCACTTACCTTCCAGTCTAGCTAGCTAAAAGACTATCTCCAATAGACAATTCCTATCAACTGTTTGTTGAACTAGCTGAATTTTTTTATCTCTTAAATAAATGATACTATGCATACAAAAGAATCCTTAAAGTATAATATTGTAAAATACCTAATTTCTCCATCGTGCCAGTTGCCAACCAATAATACACATGCAGCTAACCACATCATCACGACTCCGCCACAATGTAGAACTAGAACACCAACATCTTCTTTCCAGGGGGGTTTCCAAAAACAAAACAAAAACACAAAACATTAGAATAGGGGGGAAACAGTTAAAGAACCTGGCAAGTAGATCTGTAAAACAAAAAAAAAAATAGGTATTAGAGCAAACAAATACAGGCATTTCAAAATCTAATTTTTTATTTACATAATTAAACATATCAAACATAATCATAGTACACAAATTCCAAATACACAAGTCATAGCATAAAAAGAGTAGGTTAAACATGAAGCAAGAGGTCTAAAGGAAATAGGAAGCATAAAACAAAAATAAAATAAAACATATGATTATTTTATGGGCGAAAAAGATACAAATACATATCAAATACAATACTCGAGTATGAGTATATCAAAAAACCGCGGGGGCATCACGTAGCCTTGCCATAATCACATTTTATAACAACAGCCATCAACAATAACTTCAACTCTACACATTACTAACTACAGGGATAACATACAAAAATATTTTTGTATAAATAACGAGTATATAAAAAAACCGCGGGCACATCACGTAGTCTGGCCAGAATCACATTTTATAACAACCACCATCAACAATAACTTCAACTCAACACATAACGAACTACAGGGGGTACAGGGATAACTTACATAAAGATTTTTTTATAAATTGCGAGTATATCAACAAAACCGCGGGCGCATCACGTAGTCTGACCAAATCACATTTTACAACAACAACCATCAACAATAACTTCAACTCAGTACCGGTACATCACTTACTACAGGGGGTACAGGAATAAACTTACATAAAGATTTTTTATTAAATCGCGAGTATATCAACAAAAACCGCGGGCGCATCACGTAGTCTGACCAAATCACATTTTACAACAACAACCATCAACAATAACTTCAACTCAGTACCGGTACATCACTTACTACAGGGGGTACAGGAATAACTTACATAAAGATATTTTATTAAATCGCGAAGTATATATCAACAAAACCGCGGGCGCATCACGTAGTCTGGCCAAAATCACATTTTATAACAACAACCATCAACAATAACTTCAATTCAAGACATCACTTACTACAGGGGGTACAGGAATAACTTACATAAAGATTTTTTTATAAATCGCGAGTATATCAACAAAACCGCCGCGGGCGCATCACGTAGTCTGGCCAAATCACATTTTTATTACAACAACCATCAACAATAACTTCAACTCTACACATTACTTACTACAGGGGGTACAGGGATAATTTACATACAGATTTTTTTATAAATCGCGAGTATATCAACAAAACCGCGGGCGCATCACGTAATCTGGCCAAATCACATTTTATTACAACAACCATCAACAATAACTTCAACTCTACACATTACTTACTATAGGGGTACAGGGATAACTTAGATAAGATATTTTATAAATCGCGAGTATATCAACAAAACCGCGGGCGCATCACGTAGTCTGGCCAAATCACATTTTATAAGAACCATCAACAATAACTTCAACTCAACTCATAACTAACTACAGGGATAACAATACATTTTAAAGGCATTTTATAAAAGCGCGAGTACATAAAAATAGCATACATTAAGAACAATATAAACGATCAAATACAAAAGTTATAAAATATCATCACACTTACTCTATTCACAAAGAACGTCTTCTCGGCGCGAGTTTCCCACCAAAAATGACCTGTTAGCTCAAATGATCACGTGGTCTGTAATCTGTGAAGCGGGAAAATTCGGCATATTCCGCCGTGCTTCTCAGCTCTGACCTTTTTATTATTGAAATATTGTTGGGCAATATTGGCCCGAGACATTTTAATATTCAATGACCTTTTATCGGCAATCAAAGGAATCCGGCATAACGGTATCGATTCAAATATGATCGAGAATGGGAAATC
Organism: Ruditapes philippinarum; assembly: GCF_026571515.1. NCBI lineage: Eukaryota > Metazoa > Mollusca > Bivalvia > Venerida > Veneridae > Ruditapes > Ruditapes philippinarum. The sequence continues at coordinate 29,141 of NW_026852974.1, forward strand.
TTAATTTATTAGTACACAGGGGTGGCGGGATAAAAACTTTTCTTAGGCCTTTGAATTAAATTATTTTATTTGTGTTTTACTTTTTTAATTTATTTAGTTTTTTATATTTTTTAATTTTTTAATAATCATTATTTTATATATTTTTTCCATGTATTTCATTTACGAGAATGATATAGCTTATAATAATATATGGTGCTGATTTGGAACACTTTGCGCGTTGCGTTGTCGATAGCGCCAACACAACCTATATCGTTATCGCCTTTTCGTTGCACTGACGTCTTTGTCACTTGGCTTATAAGCCAATCCTTTGATTTTGTGAAGCGACATCGCGACAACACGCAACCGACAAACGCGACGTTTGGCGTGCTTCGCTAGCTACAAGACGGCGAAAAAAACGTTCCAAATCAGCCACCATAGAAATCAACTTTATATTTGTATTATGCATGAACACTACTAGTTGGGCAGATGTCTCAGGTGTACTGAAAATCTAAAACAGTAACAATTCGTGTTTACTGTTTTTAGATGTTCAGTAAACCTGAGATATTTTTGAAGTTATATGTGTTTATTATTGTACTTGTATTGACGAAACACAAATGTCGCCTTCAATAAGGTATTTAAGAATAATCTTATAATTAACCAGTAAAGTTACCACTTTTTTTTAACTTATTACAACGCGGAATTTACATGAATTAGAATATAATGTCTTAGCAGCCGTAACCGTATACATGTATTTTATTTCAACTAAACAAAATTTTGTGGGCAATATATTTTTACCGTTAGGTGTTTCTATTGCACAATTGCTGCGTTATTTTCACTTTCCTGCGTAACTGGATGCACACGGTGTTTAATTAAGGGGTACTTTATATATGTTCCAATTAATATTTGTTTGGCAGGTATGTTGATTTCTTCTTCACGTGTATAAATAAACTTGACCGGATTTATTTTACTAAATTTTACCATTTTAATTCAATAAAATATGTAGGAATTTCCAAAGCTATTGTTATCCTTAATTTAGCCAAAAAAGAACCTTTGATTTGGACAACAGTCTCAGAGCAATTCTAGTCGTCACCATCATCATCATTATCTCTCGTTGATGACGTCATCATCCTAATTATGTGATTTGACTCCTGACAATATTTACCGTTGCCATAATTTACTGTAATAAAATCGTGTTTGTGTGGCTCGCTTTTTTTTTTTAATTTAGTTTTGAAATATATACAAGCACTTGTTCATGTTTTTACCAGAGATGTTATCTATGACTCTGTCTATACCACGTGACATGATCACATCACATTTTGATGCAACCTGAAATGCACGATACATGGAGTTGCACGGTTAAGAATGACAATTAAGGTTTCTGTTAACAATAACAAGTTCAAATACTTGTAGCGTCAGGAATCAGGACATAGGGTTCATGTGTAACACAAGTGAATTGACATTGGTAATGAATATGGTTAGTGTCTCGTGCAGTTAATAAAAGGTTGTCCCTGATGATGTAGTATAACAATTGTTAACAATTATAACAAATGTAGCTCCAAATAAAATAAGCATTTTTGAACCAAGAACAAAGACAGCACAGAGATGAAACTTTTATGTAATAATTGTAAATAAATTGTGAAGAAATTGAATTTGGTGATAACTTATGTAATATTCTTTATTATTAAGTGGACTGGGTGTTCCCTGACAAATAAATACAATTGACATTATACAGTGCAAATATCTACTTGGTTTAAGGATTTATACTTCAAATAAAGCTATCAATGATGAACTAGGTCGATTTCCATTGTTTGCCAAATGTCAATGAAATTTGGACATAAGTTAAAGAAAATAGCAAAAGTCTCCGATGCATATAGATTACACTGACAACGAGATCTAGCAGTATCTGGGCTCTTGGTTGTGATGAAATAAGATTACAGCGTCAACTATTTCCCCACGTTTATGTTAGAGATCACTATATACTTCTTTTATGTTTACTGGTTGAGAGAATAAAAATAAGTAAATCTAAATATTGATTTAAATATTAAACAACATTATTATTGGTTTTGATAAAAAGACATGACATATTGTTGGTGATATGCTTAGAAAAGAATACACATGAACATGTTTCAAGTTTAGCTCTACGAAAATAACAAAGGGCAATAACTAAAATATAATAAAAGTTAAATTTATATTGTGCACTGCACTCCTCTTTAATAAGATCTATAATATAACTATGAAGTTTCAATTTGCTATCTCCGATACCTGTGACTAAAATAATAAAGAACAATAACTCAAGAATTATGAAGGATAGGGTTACCGTTCTTGTGTACAAATAAAACATATATATATATATATATATGCGATGAAAGGACGAACAAAGTTGGTGCCAAAAACATGGGTTTATGGGCTTTTTTTCTTTGATATTTATAGGACATTTTCCCAACACAGTATCACATAATCCATCGTTTGCTTCATCTTTTTAAAACCAGGACGGAATTAAGCGCATGAAGGATAAAATGTACGGATGGACAGAGACTATTATCTTATCTGTGCGCGCCTTTTTATAATCGTATCATAAAGATACTGATACATATCATAGCTACTGATATTATTTATCACTGATACCTATCACTTCAAACAGATTTAATCTTTGAAAGTTATTTAAGTACTAATTAACAAATCTAAAAATTTAAAGTGTAGTATTTCGCGTTGAAGAATTTCTTCGCTTTATCTTTGAATTCAAACCGGCAGATATGATAGGAACAGAATAGACAGACAGGAATGATTATGTCAATTATGTCAATGACCTGAGATGGAAGATGAATATCATTTTATTCTTATATGTATATAATGCTAGACATGATTTACGAATTCGGCTAATTTAAGGTCATTTTCATCATAGACCTAGTATGTACAAATTTATAGATATGCTTAAGTCAAACAAGCGATCAGTTTTAAACAATCTTAGCAAATTTATTTATTTAAAAAATGTAAAAGAAATGATTTATTATATTAATATCCTACTATAGGAACCTGACTAGTAATCTAATGATCGCTAGCCGCATGTGTTCAAACCCCGGCAAGTCCCAGTTTCCTTGAGCAAGAAACTTTACACTCATTGTTCAGTACAAGTTGGTTCCAGGGGCAGTTTCGAAAGAGTATCTATAAGCTAACAGCTTCCTACACAATGAAACTAAAAATTAATAAATTCTGTGTAAACCAAATTAATACGTTTGTTATAATTATAGTTAGATACTTTTTAGTATGAAATAGCTTAGTTTAGTTTAAACATATTTATTGCATATATTATAAAATTATACATTAGACATACAATTTAACAAGTTTATCTATGAAATAGCAATGAAATAGCTTGAAATGTGTTACTTCTTTTCAATATCTAATTACATAATTATATAATCATTTGAACTGAGAAGATTATATAAACTGAATAATTTATTATTTTGTTATATTTAATGGATATACTAACACTGGCAAATGTTTAGAACTATGTATTAATTTTTATGTATAACGAGATACATGCAAATGACGCAAAATGTACAAGTAGCCGTAATATTTATTCTTTTTCTTCTTTTTTTATGTTAAATTACCCGGAGCCATAGATTGTCACATGTAGTTTTAAATTTGATGTTGTAAATATATTATGGACTTTAATTTGAATAAATGTTCACGGTTGTGACAATCTTGATAATGATTCATGATTTGATTTTAAAGAGATCACAATTTGCACACACACACACACACACATACACACAAATGCCTGCCTTTATTATTAAGTTTGACTGACCCATATCTTTTTACAAAAAGAAGAGTTTTGTATCGTATAAGAAAGAATAAACACGGCAAATACAGTCTATGAAGTGTATCGTTCAAATCTATATAATCTACCCATATTTGTGAATTAAAATAGATCACTCAACACGTGTCTTTAAAAATAGACGATCGAATGACTTCAAATAATAATATTTAAACTTTGACTTTATAACATAACATTACGGTATATTACTTCACAAAATACAAATAATAAGTTCACCAAAACTGCAAATAAAAAATAAGTAAACAGTATTTAATTTTAAGCTGCCAGGGTCTTATTTGTATTGAAATAATTTACCAAAAGAATTACAGGGCATTTTTAAGTCGATACTTTCATGATACTTTCATAGTGGATATTTTTAGACATGTGATTTTTCAATACGTGAATATAAGTGTTAATTATATGCGAAGTCATCTTCGATTGTGATAATTGTCGTATATATTTATTTATGTACAGCAACATATTGTATCTTTAAAAGATTCTTGTTTTTATTCACAAGGTTGGATTGTTTAAGTAAAGAGTAGGACATTATTCCAAAGCCATGACTGGAGTCTATAACGTTAAAAGTTTGTAAGTGTTGTTCTTTATATATTTTTGGTTCTTTTTATGTGTGACCTTTTATTATATTGTACGAGGGTTGTTCGTTAAGTTTTGAGACTGTATAAATTAAAACAAACTGCTCACGTGACTCATTGCCAGTTAACAGACATATTTAATTTAGACTATTCCTAAAAGTTTTAAATAAATACTGGAAAAAGAACCATTGGACATATCGGTCCCTTCCTAAATATGAATAAGTATATACACGTGTACATGTATGTACGTAGGAGTCATTCCGATGTCAGTGTCTGATTCCGACAATCGCATCATTTCGGTCCTTTTCAATATTTTTTAACGTAGATGTCTCTTTTCTAAAACCGTCATTTTTTCCAGTGTAACTAAAAATTAAATTAGATTTCTTTAAACCTCTCAAAATGGATTTTATCCCGAAACCAAGTACCTGTTTTGAAGATGTCGTATATTGTACATGCCAAAAATTAAAACGTAAAAGTGCATGACATCAGATTAAGGTTTACAAAAACACTTGTCACATTCAGTAGGAATGGACGCTCACTTGCAAAAAACGTCGTTACATTCAATTAAATTTGAGTTCTAAAAACCTCTCAAAAGGGTTTTTTGCATATGCTTCAAATCGCTACTAGAATTTTCTTTGCAACCATTTTCTTTGTAAATAACTACTTAAATAAAAGCAATTTCGGTTGTTTATTATTTAAAAATTAGTTTTAAATTAAAGTCACTTTCTGTACAGCTGTTTATTTTGTAATGATCAATTTTCAATACTTCTTGAGATACGGCCATAGTCAGAAAAAATGGACCACCCTGTAATATGAGTTTTACTCGTATGAAAGTATAACATTTGAAGCTCGGATGACTTCGACACAGTTTGTAATCTTCCATATATATTATTCAGCGTATCTACCGGGAAAGGTCTTTCCACAGTTCATAAAAAGTAGGTTGTAGATACATATTTTTTCAGTACAAAAATCACATTGCTGTGTTTTCAAAAGTAACTGGAAGAAAACAGTTTAAGAAAATAAACATATTTCTATGTTGTCAAACCAAGTAAACAGGAATACACTGGACAGAGTTACATTACGTATAGTATAAAATAGTAATAACACAAATAAAAATACGAAGTGCATCAAGGGTTCCAAAGTATTCAAGGAAATGATGATTTTATTCTTTTTTTAACGTCAAAATGGTAGATAACTTTGTAAAGTTATGTGCCATGAAATGTAAAATGTTCATGTTAAGTGTTTAAACATATAAAAAGTTTAAAAGAATATGTATAATATAATGTAGGACTTGAAATTTTGCAGTATTGTTTGATAATTACAATTCAACAGTACAAAATATGATAGTGTACATATTCCCAAATATAGCTACTATCTCAAATAAAAACCGATTCGTGTCCTATCCAGATTCACTCGTGATTGTTCTACCTTCCCCCGAGTATCATAAGAGATAAATCACGTAAATCAAAAGACTGTTAGGTCTATTATTCATAAATGTATATAATATATACATTTGTGTATACAATAGTTTTGTCAACTTGTACAAGTATATATTTGCAAGATGTTGTTAAATAATTTGGCGTCTTGAGCAGATTCCGAGATTATTCTCTTGATCTTAGTCATAATATGTAGCCTTCATGTCACGGTTCAGAACTGTTCACTATTTAGGGGAGAAGATGTGTAAGCGGCCGGATAGCTCAGTCGGTAGAGCCGCGGTACGGTATTCCGGGGGTCCCGGGTTCGAGTCCCGGTCAGGCTGCACATTTTTCTCACCCTGTGACATTCACGTAAATGTTTCACTAGTCTTTTTGATAGTTATTAAACAAGAGTAAAATAATTAGCTATGCATTATTCGTGCGTAATGTTTTCCCGGCGCCTTAAGTATAATGATAACGTGTTCCTGCTTTCCCGCAATGCCGGTGCTGGGCTGTTCCTGCATGCATGGGGGATGACTCCTGTGGAGCAAGGATTTGACTAGTAACTAATGACCCAGCTGTCTGGGAACAGTGGACCAATGACTTTTGGATTATTAAAACAGTCTAAAGGGAGAACACGTTGGCGCCAAAAGCGCACTGGACAATAAAATAGCTTATCCGAAGTTTGACGGAAAGAGCCGATAAGATGATATTGTAACATGGACAAACACAATGTAAAACCCTTGCTAGCATCTGCATTACCTTAATTATGCCCCGAAAATATTCTTCTTTTTATTTCTCAAGGGCTTTTTTATTTTTTATGTTACCGTTTTTACCAACCATTTTTTGCTTCTGTAGCATTTTGACAATTAGAAGAGTTATATAGCTCTTTAGTATTTTGTATGAAAGTCAAAATACTAAGTTGTTTACATTTTGCTTCTTTTAAGACAAATATTTCACATTCAGCACCGCTTGTGGTAAGCATTTAACGCGCTCTGAAACCATTAATTAAATGTTACAAAACTCAAGTATGCCCATTCTAAAAAATGAAAAATTCATTTTTTTGAGGCATAATGTGCCCTTAAGATTTAGGTAAGGCTTATAAATGAATCGTGCATATTTCTCTTAATATCTTGTTGTCAGAATCCTTTCTAGTCCAGAAAGGTTGTCATGGTTATGAAGGACACGTATATACTTTGGTTACATGTTAAATCTGTCCGTGTGAAATGAATACTGGATAAGTTTGGCAAGTGTACTTGATGACGACGGCAGATAAGTGAAATCTTTGTGAATCTTGATCCGGGATATATAAATCTGTGCAATATCGCGTGCAAAATATCAGGACAAGATGCATGGTAAGTTTTGCTTTGTAATGCTTGTGCTGACCTTATGGGAAAGAAGGACAAGTATAATAAATGACATGCTGACAAAAATAGCATACACACTGCATTTATCCGTCTTCAATAAAGAGCAATGTAATATTTATTTTGAGAAACAATTGCATTTGGTGGCAACATCAATCGCATTGACTCATAGTGAAGATTTGTATGCATAAATTCTTAGCCTTTTTATATTAGACGATTGTGATTTAACTGAAACAATGTCTTGTTTTGCTGGATGGACCTACAAAACTGACACGGTATTTCTAATACATCATAATTTGTTACATGAAACAATTTTGAAATGAAGATAACAGCAAATATAGCTGAGAATAATCATGAAAATTACAAAGTTGTTTTAAGACGTTTAAAAAATGGATGGAAACATAAATAATTATGGGTGCTGATTTGTTACACTTTTACCCGGTGCAAGTTCGCTAGCGACAACACAACAAATATCGTTATCGCCTTCTCGTCTTGTCGCTGCGAAACACGACAAACTGTGCTTTATCGTGCGGCGCGTAATCGCAATGTCGCCCTGTTGATTGGCTTTAATTGAAGGGTTGGCTTCTCATTTCTTAAGTGGCTAATTTGGTACACTTTGCGTGTTACGTTGTCGATAGCGACAACACAACCTATATCGTTTTCTCCTTTTTGTCTTGTCACTAGCGAAACGCGCAAAAAGGCGCGTTTGTCGCACTGTCGTCCTGTCGCTAGCGAAGCACGCCAAACGGCGCTTTGTCGTGTGGCGCGTTGTTGTGTTGTCGCTCTGTTGCTTGACTTATATATATACAAATAGCCAATCCTGCGATTTGAGCCGAGCGACAATGTGACATCGCGATAACACGCCGCACGACAACGCACCGTCTGGTGTGCTTCGTTAGCGACAGGACGACAAGATGACAGTACCAACTCGCCGTTTGGCGGTTTGTCGTGTTGTCGCGCACAAAAGTGTTCCAAATCTGCCACATTTTTATGTGCCTCCAAGATGTTTATATAAAGGAGCTCACATGAGATACTAATAATGAAGTAATTATACATTGTAGGGTCCAATACTAATTTACATTGGTCGCATTACACAACAATGTACTGATGTTCTAGCCCCTAGACACTTGAGGTGTGGAGCTCAAAACGCCTTTAAAATCCAAATAAAATGCATATTTGCCAGTGCCAGCACATATACTTATCAAATATATCTAAAAAAAACTTAATATAAGCCGTTTTGAAAGAAAAAACATATCTCAACGTCTATAATATATGTAATGTATTCTCAAAAAAAACAAAAAAAAACAAGAGCTGTCACAGGAGACAGCGAAGCTCGACTAATAAAATACTGGACGCAGTAAGGAGGACAAAACTATGAAAGAAAAATCAATTATGTATAATTACGTATTAAGTTATAGTAAAAAAATAACATTTGTTAACATAAATTCCAAGATCAAGGGGAATAATTATAGAAAAAAGTCATGCTAGAGTTATGGATCTTGCCACACAACATTTGTGTAATGATAAGAAATATATAATTTGAAGTTTGAAGTAGATACCTTAAAAAAGTAAAGAAGTTATTTATAATTTCTTAAAAGAAAAATCCTAAGTTCAAAGAGAGATAAATCTGTAAATATTACTTCAAGAGTTATGAACATTGTCCACATAAAATGTAATTAATGATAAGGTATAAGTATTTGAAGTTTGAGGTAGATACTTTAAAAATAAAAAAAGTTAAAATAAAAAATAACATTTTTCTAGTAAATAAATCTAAGTTTATGGGAGATAATTCTTGCAATATTGGTGCTAGAGTTATGAACCTTGTCACATAAGATGTGGATGATGATTACGTAATTATATTTGAAGTATAAAGTTGATCCCTTTAGAAATAAATAAGTTACAGTAAAAAAATAATATTTTTTATGGAAAATTCTAAGTTCAAAGGGAGAAAAAATCTGAAAATATTGGTGCTAGAGTTATGAACCTTGTCACATAAGATGGGGATGATGATAACGTAAAATATATTTGAAGTATGAGGTCGATCCTTAAGAAACAAAGAAGAAACAGTAAGAAATAGTATTTTTTGAGGTAAAATTCTAAGTTCAAGGGGAGATAAATCTGAAAATATTGGTGCTAGAGTTATGAACCTTGTCACATAAGATGGGGATGATGATAAGGTACATATATTTTGAAGTATGAGGTTGATCCCTTAAGAAAATAAAGAAGAATCAGTAAAAAATAGTATTTTTTTTAAGGAAAATTCTAAGTTCAAGGGGAGATAAATCTGAAAATATTGGTGCTAGAGTTATGAACCTTGTCACATAAGATGGTGGTTGATGTTAAGGAAACATATATTTGAAGTTTGAAGTTGATACCTTAGAAATGACAAAGTTATAGCGTGAAAAATGAATTTTACTGCACCAGAAAACTTTAATCTAAAATCTGGACGCGGAACGCGGACGGGCCGGAACAGCCGGGGGCGAGAGGACAGCTCTCC